>NC_087067.1:42908837-42939128 GCF_963678635.1 Symsagittifera roscoffensis
TTTCTAAATTTCAACCATAATTTTTCTAGTTGGTCTCAAAAAGCGGCCTGAACATTCAAGTTTAACCTTGATGTTCGAGCATATTTTAAAATTATAATTCTATTTTGTATTTCAAAAAACTGTAATAAGCAGCATGCAAAGTTGGATCGCATTGACAGACTGGAAAACAACTGATGATGATAACTTTCTAAGAATTGTTTCTAAAGTTTTGAACCTAAAAATTAGATCGTAACGAGCTCTACTAAATCTCCCTATAAATTAAAATTTTGCTATTGATTGCATGCGAAAACTGTTTCAAGCTCTTTATAAGTTTTCCAAAGACCTGATATAGAATTAAACTGCTGTAGTATCTCAAAAAGGGTAAATAAAATTCGTTTTAATCTTTTATTGGCTTGTTTCTGCTCAAAATCAGGTACTACAAAAAACCACGTAATAGATATAGCGGTAGGTTGAATAAAAAATTTTTATTTGCAGGACAAATACTAGGAAAAAATGTTCAAAATATAACGATGAGATTTTGTATGAAATTATCGCTAGTTACACAAAGCTTAAGTTTACCTTGGTTGAATGAATCGATTCATTTTATTCTTATTATTTAAGAAACATATCATTTGAGTAAACAATTTAAATTTTTAATATTTGATGCTGTGTGACGGCAATCAAATGATCTTGCTTGTTTCATATTGAATCTCATTAATTGATTTTTTTGGAAACCATGCTTATTTAAGTTTAGGCGTAACAACAAATCAACATCCGATCTCCTCAACATTACCAGGCCAAACTGTAATTTTTTGTGAATTGTAAGCGGATTCCGTAACAAGGAAGCTCTCTTTGATCTTCTTTTGTTCTTTCAGTTTCTTTGATCGTTCTGACCAAACTTTAACATGTTTAAAGACTTATGTATGAATTCCAGGCACAAACACGAAATTGTGCGCCTTTCCAGTGCACAAATTGGCCTCGTAATGAAAATGCAATTATTGCTACTACATAATTGTTTTATTGACATAAGCCAAAAGTTAGCTTCAGTTTCAATTTTAATATTTGATGCTGTGTGACGGCAATCAAATGATCTTGCTTGTTTCATATTGAATCTCATTAATTGATTTTTTTGGAAACCATGCTTATTTAAGTTTAGGCGTAACAACAAATCAACATCCGATCTCCTCAACATTACCAGGCCAAACTGTAATTTTTTGTGAATTGTGAGCGGATTCCGTAACAAGGAAGCTCTCTTTGATCTTCTTTTGTTCTTTCAGTTTCTTTGATCGTTCTGACCAAACTTTAACATGTTTAAAGACTTATGTATGAATTCCAGGCACAAACACGAAATTGTGCGCCTTTCCAGTGCACAAATTGGCCTCGTAATGAAAATGCAATTATTGCTACTACATAATTGTTTTATTGACATAAGCCAAAAGTTAGCTTCAGTTTCAATTTGAGTTTTTTTAGATCCTCTTTCATCTTAAAAGGAAATAATATTAAAGTTTTGTCAATATATTATGCTCTTCTGAAAGTTAATTTAAGTTTGTAAGCTCAACCTTTGCGTCAAATTTTCAGATATTTTTCAGCAATCGAAATTGTTGTAACTATTATTCTGGTTTGGATTTTGCCGACCTTTTTTTAAAATTGTTTCATTTGTCAAGTAACAAACTAAAATTGTAGAAACGTCAAAAGATTGATCAACATGACTTCGGTTAAACCCAAACAAAATTTGACATAATTTGATTCTTTGCACTGCCTATATAGCCAAAATTGGATGACTTAAAATAGTGCTACAAAGAGGGAGAGCTTTTAGGCGGTTAGTCAGGATATCGAATTGACGACGAATGGCGAGCAAAATCCCCATGTCCATTAATGTGTGTTGTTCAGTTTCAATCTAAAATTTTGCTTTCGTTCCGACCAAGAAGTGGGCTGGAACGCTGTATTCGAGAGTGCTTGGCTTACTTATACGTTGAAAAAGCGGAAAATAGTTTCTCAGGTGCGTCGCAGCAGGGGCGAATCTAGGATTTTCACGAGGGGGGCGGGAGATTTTCAAAAAATTTCAAAAATTTTGACGATTTATTTTCTAGGTCGACCAAATTGATTATCTGAGAACTCCCATATCACTATAAAGACCCCATTTTGACCAAATTTCTTTCTCTGCAGGCAAATTTTTGATAAAACCGGCCAAAAAAAAACATTTTTAGACACTTTTCGGAACATTTTGACCAAAAATCGCGTTTTTTCGGCGCGCTCTACACCCTCAAAATTATTGTATTTTAACGCCGAAGGCGCCTTTAGAAAAATTTTGGGGTCAGTCAGCCAAAAATGGATATCAAAATAGTACAGCGCTTACTCCTCAGTGATTCGACCCCCCCCCCCCCCCCCCGTGCCGACCCAAAGGGCCCCTTTTTACAATTTTGAGATGTCCATTTTTGGCAGACGGACCCTAAAACTTTCTCAAGGCGCCTTTGATGCCCATAATTTATAGCTTTGAGGGAAAAGCTTGCCGCCGAAAAATGGCAATTTTTATCATCAAATTTTTCAAAAATTGCTTAAAAACGCTTTTTAGTAAGTTTTTTCAAAATTTTGCCAGCTGCGCACAAAATTTTGTCAAAACAGGGTTTTCTAGTGCTTTGGGAGAGCTGGGAAAATCAGTTTGATCGACCTATAAAAGATCAAAAATTCTTTTTGGAAATCCCCCCTACTCACGTGAAAATCCTAGATCCGCCCCTGGCAATGACAAACAGCTTCCAAGATATTTTTGAAAAATTTAAGCAAATTTTTATTAGTTTAGTTTACAAGATTCATTTCGTCACCAAATAACGCCGAGTTTTTCTCTGTCATAGGAAATGGATATGTATCTAAAATAGACTTCAT
The DNA here is from genome assembly GCF_963678635.1 of Symsagittifera roscoffensis. NCBI lineage: Eukaryota > Metazoa > Xenacoelomorpha > Acoela > Convolutidae > Symsagittifera > Symsagittifera roscoffensis. The sequence continues at coordinate 42,911,697 of NC_087067.1, forward strand.
GGATATGGGTTGTTTAGGTTGAGGTGTACTACCTACCAAATCAGATAAATAGGTCAAATTATTCAGTAAGTCTTTATTCCTAATTTCATGGCGAATAACATCTCTGTTCATAAATAGTCCCAAAGACTCGTAATAATCTCGGTATTTGTAATTTCCACCTGCAATTTTGGTCGACAAAGTTATCACAGCTGCCGGAATTCCGTAGGAGTGAGACACAATTAATCCATGCAGGCTTGAAGAAACGACTTTTTCACATTCGATCACGTTTTTTGGAACATCAATCACGTGGTCTTTGAAGTTGAGAGGTATAGTGATCGGAACAATTTTGATCGAGTTTCGACGACTCGCAATAGCAGATTTAACAGCAAGGCTGTCGACGTAATGAGGAATTATACACATAGGATATTTTGGAGATTTTTTAAGAGGAAATAACTTCGACGTTAGCAGTCCGGGATCTTTCGCAACAAAAGGCAAAACACCGCGCATAGCAAGAACGGCAATCTGAGATTCAGGTCCTCGAACACTGAATAATTTTTGCCCTGATTTCAAAGTTGAACTTAAAGACTTTGAGGGTTTCATGATTAAACCACTGCCCCATACATACCAAGAATTTTTGTCGCCTAAAACTGGCCCCAAAATACTTCCAATGCCATAAAAGGTAACCGAATTTGAAGAAACGCTGCTTGCAGGAACCACGTTAATTCCACTGAGTTTCAGAACTTCTTCGGGGCCTAGAACATCTCCCCAATTAGAGTATCCCAAATTGGAAGGATGAAAATAGTGCATTCGGACAGTTTTTTGAGTTTTTATTATTTCACGTCCGTATTTTTTAATTTCTTCTATTGTATAAGTTGGCTTTGTAATGTGGTTTAGAACAGCTTGAAACAACATGTACTTTGTTTGCGACTTGTCATAAGTTTCAATAGTCGCAATTCCCAAATTTCGAATTTCTTTAGCATCTTTTTCTACCGTTGCGTGAAGGAGAAGCGCTTTGCATATAGTGCTTAACTGACTTTCATCGGCAATTAAACCTTCAAGGTTCTTTTTGCACATTTTCTCGTCTATTCTGGAATTGCTTCGGTGAAAGCGAACTTTGATATAATTTGCAGCAAAAGGTTGAACCAGTTTGGCTGGAATGAGATGTCTGGCAAATGTCGATCGGGATTTGCCAGAGAAGAATGGTTCCGGCGGAACTGACTCCTGGTATCTAAAAATCAAAGTGAAATCGATAACGCAATTAGTAAAGATATTTAACGACTGGCAACTGCTTAACAAGGAACTAAATGTATTTATCACTCGGATATCCAATTTTTTTGTTCCTCACTTGATGAAAAAATCAAAAAAAACTTCAGTGGAACAAAGTTTCTGTTTTCAGAAAAAATTCATCTTAACATGTGAAGAAGGCGCAATTTTTGAAAACAAACTAAATTCAGAACTTGAAAAAAAAACGTTCAACCTTTATTTCTGTCTTTAAGATAAATTAGCAGCTCTGCTAGGAATTAGAATTAGAATGTACGCGCGCACAAGCGCATTTGAAAATCAATGTTTTTAAAACTTTCTTTGGGTTTGAAATTGCTATTAAATTTAACGGAAAAAAAAATTAATTTTTTAGCATGTTCTAGCAGTTGACTGCTTCGGATGAAATTGCATAAAAATAGGAGTAAGTTTTATTCTAACTTATTTAGTTTTGAGCCTCAAGCAGTCACAAGAAGGTATGGTGGTTTGATGGTTATCGACCTTCAGTACTGAAAAGATTGGAATATCAATGACAAAACTTGAAGAAATATATCAGCGTATTCAAAGTATTCAAAGCCATTTTAACAATGATCAACGTGATCCATTTTGATCCTTTTTAATCATGACTACTGCATCTAAAAGTTTTTAGTCAGCAACCCAAAAGTTTTTCACTAGATACTATTTTTCAAAAAGTTTTATCGATCAAACGAAAAACTGTTTTTAAGCATTCGACTTGAAGTTCATCAAATTATTCAGAGCTTAGCTTATTCTTTCAATTCAAAAAAAGCTTACTTTATTTTTATTGTTCCGACTTTCGATACGAAAGTAACGGAATATTTGTGCTCGGGTGGGTTTTTTTTTCTTCAGACAAATTTCGACTTTTTAACTAGCCTTTTTTGACGGAATTTTTTTATATCATTCGAAAGCTATTGTTGTCCTGAGCTTAAATTTGAAAAGATATTTCACCTGTGATCATTTTTTGTAAAGTTATGAGGGTTTAAAGATTGCCATTTTGGCCATTTTGACCAATTTGGGACAATTAACTCGCGATATAATTTGCGCTAGTAACGCGTAATAAGCGGAGATTTAAACCGTCTTAGAAATTGTTCCAAATTGGTTGAAAGAAGCTTATTTGCCATAATTGGTTTGTTTCAAGAAACGAAATCTAACCTTTTGTACTTTATATGGCGTGTGGGGGGATAATTTTCATAAAAAATTTCAAATTTTAGAAAAAAAAGTTTTCATTTTATTTTATTTCAATTAACTTTTTTATGTTATTACTGCTTCTCCATAAACCTTAAAAGGCAGTCGGAACACTCAGGGCTTCACCCTGATACGAGCAGTCTTGTTTCATTTCGCCTTTAATTTTCAAATAACCCGCCATTTTTAAATAGATAAATTGCTCAAAAATGCGAGAATTTTTTTTTCATGAGTTGCGCTCCCGTTTTAAAGTTTGGATTTTTAATATCCGTAGTTCACAGGTCACGTTACTAACAAAAGTAGCTTAAATGTTAGTTAGTGACCAAATCACTTTTCTAGGTAGATCCAACTTTCTGTCATCAAACTCTTACTTTTGTCTAGTTGTAAATTGTCAATTGATGCTTGATAGTCGTTCAATTGATACTTGATAATATATTATGACTTTTTGTTACTCCCCCACATTTGAATTTCATTATTGAACATTTGAATTGACAATGTTAGAATGCAAAGAAACATAGCATGGTGAAAAATTTAACAATTGCGAACAGATTTGTTCTTCGACCTTTCATCGTAAAATTACATGAGTAGCTGCAATTGCACGTTAAGCTATTATTAAAAGAGTCTGCTTTCTCCCCATTCCTCTCACATTGGAGTCAATTTATTGGTGTAACAAGGGGTTCTACAAGCTTAAATATAATTACAAATATTTTTTCATCCCACAAGCCAAGTAATGTAATAATCAGACAATGTGAACAAAAATTACTGGAAAAATTTGCAGGTGGATGAACCCAACGTTTCCAAGGAAAGAAAAAACCCAACGTTTTCAAGTTCTTCTCCATATTTGAAAATCAGTTTTGAAAAACTACTTTTATGTCTCATAAAAGACCGAGGTTTTGCATGGTTCAGAACTTAGTTGTTGTTATCATTTTTGTTTTCCAAATCAAAAATTGTGACACCACACACTCGGCTGTAATAAAACTCAAGACTAAGAAATAACTAAGAAAGTGGAAACTTGGAAGTGATCGCGGGAAATTGAAAATGAGCACAACATTGATTCCGCGCCCAGCCAAAAACCTAAGAAATTGAATTGAAACAATTTTTGTTTTTGATTTTTAGTGCTGCTCAAAGTTTCATTAGCATATATTATTCAGAATTTAATTTGACAGATGAAATTATTTAAGCTAATGAATGAAAATGCATGTTATTAAATCTTTCCATCTATTCAAAAACACAAATTAAAAAACTGGCTCTTTTTCATCGCTCTAACAATTTTCCGTTTTCAAGTGTTGTCTTGCGTGTTAAATTGGCTGAATGCGTGATTCTACAAAGTAAAGAATGCAACATGATTTGAACACTGAGATTTGAAATGTGTAGAGAAAGTAGAAATGAGCTGAAAAACTTCTAAATTATGTTTTGAACACGATAATTATTGGGGCAGTACAATAGTGCTGAAGTACAACAGTACCGAATATTAAAATGTTGTTCAACAGTGCCGAATTTTTTTTTAATTTTGTTTTTAAACATCCCAAATCACTGACATGTAATTCAATTCAAATGGACGGTAGTTGAAAAGACATAATTGGCCATTTTGATTGCTGTCACTTGTTAAACAAACAAAAGTTCCCCCGCGCGGCCTCATAAATTTTTCTGAACAAACAATTAATTTAGCAATTTGCCAATTTTCTTCTCCATTTCGCTCCAAAGCAAACACGTAGTCACGCAAAATTGCTAGAGTTCACAAACAAAACTCAGAGTTTTGAAATATCATCAAGTTTTGGCACTGTTAAACACAAAACACAATTCCATTTTCTGATTTGTTGTACTTCGGCACTGTTGAAAGCTAGCTAACGATCTACAACTAAGCAAAAAAAGAATCATTTCGGCTCAGCCGTTCAAAAAGAGTAGCTCCTTTGTCGGAACTGTTTTAAGAGGGACGAGGGACTGTAAACTTGATCCGAAATTTTTGGCTGTTTTGTGCTCCCACTACAGCTGAAAAATGGACCAAGTGAGCAATCGCCCCCTAAATCAATTTAGGTGGGAGATTGTTCACTGGGTTAAAAATAATTTTTGTCATCCAAACAAATTTGAGCATAGTACATACATGCAAGCCTTACTGCTTGATTTTTCCCTTTTGTTTTTTGGGGCAGATTGCTCAACTTGGGCCTACAAAATGTTTGATTCGTAGTTTTTTCACGCGCTGTTTCACTTAACGATGTAGGGCGCGAGGAACAAAAGTATTCAAAATGATTAGATTTTTCACCACAAAAATTTTAAAAGTTTTAAAGGACAAGCTTAAAAAGTAATTTCAAATGTGAGATGGGGAAATGTGGAAAAGAGTCCATTTTGTAAACCATTGCTGTACCTGGTTTCATTCAAAAGAGTAGACAGGGAACTTGAGTTTCTGTCGTAATTTGTAACTTCGCTATAATTTGTCAAAGGCCCATGAATATTTTCTGTTATTTCCTTCAAAGTAATGTTTGGTCGTGGTCTAAATTCTGCCATTATTGTCTATTTTCGATAAATGTTCAAATGATAGGAAGACATAAGAATTGATGTTCCAGCAACCATTAAAATAATCAAAACAATTGCAACCTTTTTAGTAAACATTTCAGATTTTTCTTGAAACGGTTTAAGCTTAAGGCGTATTTTTTAATTTCTTCTATTGTATAAGTTGGCTTTGTAATGTGGTTTAGAACAGCTTGAAACAACATGTACTTTGTTTGCGACTTGTCATAAGTTTCAATAGTCGCAATTCCCAAATTTCGAATTTCGTTAACATCTTTTTCTACGGTTGCGTGAAGGAGAAGCGCTTTGCATATAGTGCTTAACTGACTTTCATCGGCAATTAAACCTTCAAGGTTCTTTTTGCACATTTTTTCGTCTATTCTGGAATTGCTTCGGTGAAAGCGAACTTTGATATAATTTGCAGCAAAAGGTTGAACCAGTTTGGCTGGAATGAGATGTCTGGCAAATGTCGATCGGGATTTGCCAGAGAAGAATGGTTCCGGCGGAACTGACTCCTGGTATCTAAAAATCAAAGTGAAATCGATAACGCAATTAGTAAAGATATTTAACGACTGACAACTGCTTAACAAGGAACTAAATGTATTTATCACTCGGATATCCAATTTTTTTGTTCCTCACTTGATGAAAAAATCAAAAAAAACTTCAGTGGAACAAAGTTTCTGTTTTCAGAAAAAATTCATCTTAACATGTGAAGAAGGCGCAATTTTTGAAAACAAACTAAATTCAGAACTTGAAAAAAAAATGTTCAACCTTTATTTCTGTCTTTAAGATAAATTAGCAGCTCTGCTAGGATTTAGAATTAGAATGTACGCGCGCACAAGCGCATTTGAAAATCAATGTTTTTAAAACTTTCTTTGGGTTCGAAATTGCTATTAGATTTAACGGAAAAAAAATTAATTTTTTAGCATGTTCTAGCAGTTGACTGCTTCGGATGAAATTGCATAAAAATAGGAGTATGTTTTATTCTAACTTATTTAGTTTTGAGCCTCAAGCAGTCACAAGAAGGTATGGTGGTTTGATGGTTATCGACCTTCAGTACTGAAAAGATTGGAATATCAATGACAAAACTTGAAGAAATATATCAGCGTATTCAAAGTATTCAAAGCCATTTTAACAATGATCAACGTGATCCATTTTGATCCTTTTTAATTATGACTACTGCATCTAAAAGTTTTTAGTCAGCAACCCAAAAGTTTTTCACTAGATATTATTTTTCAAAAAGTTTTATCGATCAAACGAAAAACTGTTTTTAAGCATTCGACTTGAAGTTCATCAAATTATTCAGAGCTTAGCTTATTCTTTCAATTCAAAAAAAACTTACTTTATTTTTTTTGTTCCGACTTTCGATACGAAAGTAACGGAATATTTGAGCTCGGGGTGGGTTTTTTTTTTCTTCAGACAAATTTCGACTTTTTAACTAGCCATTTTTGACGAAATTTTTTTATATCATTCGAAAGCTATTGGTGTCCTGAGCTTAAATTTGAAAAGATATTTCACCTGTGATCATTTTTCGTAAAGTTATGAGGGTTTAAAGATTGCCATTTTGGCCATTTTGACCAATTTGGGACAATTAACTCGCGATATAATTTGCGCTAGTAACGCGTAATAAGCGGAGATTTAAACCGTCTTAGAAATCGTTCCAAATTGATTGAAAGAAGCTTTTTTGCCATAATTGGTTTGTTTCAAGAAACGAAATCTAACCTTTTGTACTTTATATGCCGTGTGGGGGGATAATTTTCATAAAAAAATTTCAAATTTTAGAAAAAAAAGTTTTCATTTTATTTTATTTCAATTAACTTTTTTATGTTATTACTGCTTCTCCATAAACCTTCAAAGGCAGTCGGAACACTCAGGGTTTCGCCCTGATACGAGCAGTCTTGTTTCATTTTGCCTTTAATTTTCAATTAACCCGCCATTTTTAAATAGATAAATTGCTCAAAAATGCGAGAAATTTTTTTCATGAGTTGCGCTCCCGTTTTAAAGTTTGGATTTTTAATATCCGTAGTTCACATGTCACGTTACTAACAAAAGTAGCTTAAATGTTAGTTAGTGACCAAATCACTTTTCTAGGTAGATCCAACTTTCTGTCATCAAACTCGTACTTTTTCTCTAGTTGTAAATTGTCAATTGATGCTTGATAGTCGTTCAATTGATACTTGATAATATGTTATGACTTTTTGTTACTCCCTCACATTTGAATTTCATTATTGAACATTTGAATTGACAATGTTAGAATGAAAAGAAACATAGCATGGTGAAAAATTTAACAATTGCGAACAGATTTGTTCTTCGACCTTTCATCGTAAAATTACATGAGTAGCTGCAATTGCACGTTAAGCTATTATTAAAAGAGTCTGCTTTCTCCCCATTCCTCTCACATTGGAGTCAATTTATTGGTGTAACAAGGGGTTCTACAAGCTTAAATATAATTACAAATATTTTTTCATCCCACAAGCCAAGTAATGTAATAATCAGACAATGTGAACAAAAATTACTAGAAAAATTTGCAGGTGGATGAACCCAACGTTTCCAAGGAAAGAAAAACCCCAACGTTTTCAAGTTCTTCCCCATATTTGAAAATCAGTTTTGAAAAACTACTTTTATGTCTCATAAAAGACCGAGGTTTTGCATGGTTCAGAACTTAGTTGTTGTTATCATTTTTGTTTTCCAAATCAAAAATTGTGACACCACACACTCGGCTGTAATAAAACTCAAGACTAAGAAATAACTAAGAAAGAGGAAATTTGGAAGTGATGGCGGGAAATTGAAAATGAGCACAACATTGATTCCGCGCCCAGCCAAAAACCTAAGAAATTGAATTTAAACAATTTTGTTTTTGATTTTTAGTGCTGCTCAAAGTTTCATTAGCATATATTATTCAGAATTTAATTTGACAGATGAAATTATTTACGCTAATGAATGAAAATGCATGTTATTAAATCTTTCCATCTATTCAAAAACACAAATTAAAAAACTGGCTCTTTTTCATCCCTCTAACATTTTTCCATCTTCAAGTGTTGTCTTGCGTGTTAAATTGGCTGAATGCGTGATTCTACAAAGTAAAGAATGCAACATGATTTGAACACTGAGATTTGAAATGTGTAGAGAAAGTAGAAATGAGCTGAAAAACTTCTAAATTATGTTTTGAACACGATAATTATTGGGGCAGTACAATAGTGCTGAAGTACAACAGTACCGAATATTAAAATGTTGTTCAACAGTGCCGAATTTTTTTTTAATTTTGTTTTTAAACATCCCAAATCACTGACATGTAATTCAATTCAAATGGACGGTAGTTGAAAAGACACAATTGGCCATTTTGATTGCTGTCACTTGTTAAACAAACAAAAGTTCCCCCGCGCGGCCTCATAAATTTTTCTGAACAAACAATTAATTTAGCAATTTGCCAATTTTCTTCTCCATTTCGCTCCAAAGCAAACACGTAGTCACGCAAAATTGCTAACAATTCACAAACAAAACTCAGAGTTTTGAAATATCATCAAGTTTTGGCACTGTTAAACACAAAAGACAATTCCATTTTCTGATTTGTTGTAATTCGGCACTGTTGAACGCTAGCTAACGATCTACAACTAAGCAAAAAAAAGAATCATTTCAGCTCAGCCGTTCAAAAAGAGTAGCTCCTTTGTCGGAACTGTTTTAAGAGGGACGAGGGACTGTAAACTTGATCCGAAATTTTTGGCTGTTTTGTGCTCCCACTACAGCTGAAAAATGGACCAAGTGAGCAATCGCCCCCTAAATCAATTTAGGTGGGAGATTGTTCACTGGGTTAAAAGTAATTTTTGTCATCCAAACAAATTTGAGCATAGTACATACATGCAAGCCTTACTGCTTGATTTTTCCCTTTTGTTTTTTGGGGCAGATTGCTCAACTTGGGCCTACAAAATGTTTGATGCGTAGTTTTTTCACGCGCTGTTTCACTTAACGATGTAGGGCGCGAGGAACAAAAGTATTCAAAATGATTAGATTTTTCATCACAAAAATTTTAAAAGTTTTAAAGGACAAGCTTAAAAAGTAATTTCAAATGTGAGATGGGGAAATGTGGAAAAGAGTCCATTTTGTAAACCATTGCTGTACCTGGTTTCATTCAAAAGAGTAGACAGGGAACTTGAGTTTCTGTCGTCATTTGTAACTTCGCTATAATTTGTCAAAGGCCCATGAATATTTTCTGTTATTTCCTTCAAAGTAATGTTTGGTCGTGGTCTAAATTCTGCCATTATTGTCTGTTTTCGATAAATGTTCAAATGATAGGAAGACATAAGAATTGATGTTCCAGCAACCATTAAAATAATCAAAACAATTGCAACTTTTTTAGTAAACATTTGAGATTTTTCTTGAAACGGTTTAAGCTTAAGGCGGTAGAAAAATTGGGCGACAACTAAAATGAATATTCCAAGTAGTTTCAATCTGGTTTGGAAATTGTTTAAATCGAAGCCTTTTTCCAGAATAAAAGCACTGGATATAATTGTCAAAGGTCTTTTTAAGATATTCAGAAGACCATGAGAAACTGCGTTTTCAACTTGACTCAAAACTTTCAGGGACAAAAAGTTGTAAAGCGCATGCGAGGATGACGCATAAAACAAAACCTTCAGCCAATTGCTATTGGTTAAAAACCTCGCAGCATGATTTGTCGATATTGATATCAAAATTAACCAACCAGGAGCTGTGAATAATAAACAACAAAATGAAATTCGTCCTAATTGCTCAGAAGGTTCCGATTGCTTGATTTTAGCAAATTTGAGGTATACATTTCTAGAGGAGAACGATAAGTTTGAAAGGCACGCGAGAATAATGGCTGACCACGCGAATTGAAGCTCGGAAAAGGCAGAAATACAAGCACCACAAACAGCAACACACATGTAAAAATTTTGGTAACAATCTTGGTAATTTTTGAATATCACAGCTGATAATGCGACGGTAAAAATTGGTTCTAAACATTTAATAACTTGATTAAGTGAGACAGAAGTTAGCGCCAACGAAACTAAGGTTGTTAAATTGCCACAAAAGTAAAAGGCTCCAATTAAAAAGTCTTGTTTCGTTACGAATGTAACTTGACCAAAGAACAGCTGTTTTATGTAACAAAACGAAGCACATATGTATTGACCGAATAAAATAGAAGCAATAATTAATGGAATCGAAGTCACATCATCTTTTGTTAGTTTTTTGGAAGCAAGCACATTCGCAGATGAGAAACCGTACCATAAAATAATAGTTAAAAGTAGAAATAAAGAAGGTCGCACTTCAGAAAACTTTGCAGATTTTACATCCATTTTTATGAATAAGTAAGAAAATAAGTGACTAGTATATTAGCATAGGATAACAAAATGATTTAAGCAAATTATGTTTGAAACGTGTTCGCTTTTTGTTTGTCTCTTGATTTTGCTCCGACTTTCGAAAAAAGTGAGGAATAATTATGCTTGGTGTGGTTTTTTATTCAGTAAATTTTTGACTTGTTAACTAAGCGTTTATGACAAAATTTTGTTTACCATCGTTTTATACCATTTATACACAAACTCAAACTAAAAATGATGTTTTACCTTTGATCATTTTTTGTAATGTTACGAGCGTTTAAAAGTTGCTAATTTGGCCAATTTGAGCTAATTAAAGTGCGATATATTGCTTATTTATAACACGCGTAAGAAGCAAACTAACGCGTTTCAAATTGAATTGAGGCCAACAATACGAGACGCTGAATACATCCTTAGTATTTCACATAGCGTGTGGAGAAGACACAATGAAAATAATCTTCTTTTTGCTCAATTAATTTGTCATTTAGCCGACCAAAAAAACTTTTCAATTGAACCTAAGTGCAGTCAGAAATTCAGGGCTTTGCCCTGATATACGAGCAGTCTTGTTTAAATTAAAATCTAATTAGTTTGTAGAAAAAAAAATTAAAAATTACTTTTCAAATTTCCAGTGTTCTTAATTGTCTGACACAGGGCCGGATCTAGGATTTTCTCGAGAAAGGGGAGAGGATTTTTAAAATATTATGGAAAAGTTTGTCGATCTATTTTTAACTTGACTAAATTGATTTTCCGAGCACTCCCAAAGCACTGAAAAGATCTTGTTTTGGCCAAATTTTCAGCACAGCAGGCAAAATTTTGTAACAAAAGACAGGCCAAAAAGCGTGCTTTTTCCCACTTTCTTCTCCACATTTCAAAATTTCTTTTTTCTGTTTTCTGAGTTGTTTTTATGAGTTTTCATGGCTAAGTGCATGATGTTACGATGTAAGGTATGGAGAACTAATCTGTTTACTTCAATTAGTTTGATCACCATGCTAAATTTCATGCATTATGAAAATCTTAAAAAGTTTTTCAATTTGAATTTAAAATGTGGAGGGGGGGGGGGGGGGGGGGGGGGTGGATGAGTCTGAAATTTTGCCTTTACGGCGCGCGCTTACCCAAAAAATTAGTAAGTACTAAGGGGGGATACGTACGTGATATTACCGTGCAAGATAATAAGAAAAACTATGTTCACAATAATTAACTTGTTCAACATGCAAAATTTCATTACATTCTGACAGCGTTAAAAAAGTTTTTCAAAACTGAAACTCAAATACGTGGGCTGGGGGAAAGAGCATTTATTTTTCGAACTCATTTCACAACTAACGGACTATAACGAAAAAAGCTTAAACAAAATAATCAAAATAATTGTGTTTAATAGTTTAAATAAATAATGATTTTACAGGTCAAAACAAAGAAACTTTATATCGACCCGTCTACTTTAATTTTTATAAAATGATTCAAAATGGTCATATAAATCAGAAGAGCGAAGACACATTTAATGACGCAAATGGCAGTTTATAAAAAGTATTTGCCGAGTTTTCAACACTTGAAAACCAGATTTCCTCAAGTGAAGATATGGCAAAAACGAAACGATATAAATAAAAGTTATTTGTACAAAATCTATGCTCTCCAGTGGCCTTTGTTTTTAACCGTGTTTAAATGATGTGTATATGCACCAAAAACTAGTACGGAAAAGCTGGCTATGTTTTTGTAGCACATGCAAGCACTTGGCTGAAACAAAAAACAGCACTTGACAAATATAAGCAAGTTCAATGACTAAAATGCATTTTTGTTGCTTTTGTTCGGGAAAAAACGAGTAAAAGTCTCTCATTGGAACCAAATGTCTTTTAAAGAGACGCAAATTATTTGATGAATTATTAATCAAGTATTCAATATGTCAACATATTAGGTACAAAATAAACCACAAATGAGAATGGAACTGAAAGAAATCGGTTTTGAAAGGATGTTTCGGAGTTAAAGATAAACATATTCTCTAAATTGGTCATAGTAAGAGCATTTACATTAAATTTCTTCCTTTTATGCATTCTTAACTTTTAGTTTTGACAAAACTCCAAATAATTTCAGGACGCAAATAAAGGAAATAGGTCATTAAATACGGTCTAGACTCAGGTTCTTGTTATTATTTAATGCCAAATTTTATAGTATAACCCTTTTATTGAAATGAGGCAATAAACCGTCGTTTAATTTCACCCCCGTTTTCGTTTCACAACCTGTGGTGAATTGATTGTTTGGATCTCTTCACATGGAGACAGAAATGGATCACGCCACGCTCCAGGTTTTAACTGCATTTGGTTTTAACATATTTGTGCAAAAAAATCAAAACAAAGTTTTAAAAATTTTGTTATCAAAAGATGCCATCTGTCATTTGTCATAGTTCAAACTTGAAATTTACAAAGCGAATTGTTTAGCTCTTCAAGCTCACAATTATTCTCTCATTGTATAAAACTGAAAACAAACAGTTCGTCCTGAAACAAAATTTTCTCAAAAGGGAGACTTTTTCACTCATTAAGTAAAAATTTTAAGTATAAAATAGCACAAAATTTGTCTCATATTATCTGTTCGTCTTTTGTTGTCCAAATCCAGACCAAAAGGGACTTAATGAGAAGCTCAGGGGCAGATCCTCGGGTCTAGCTTTTCTTGAGGGTGGGATTTTCAAAAAAAATTCCGAAGTTTATCGACCTTTTTTAGGTCGGACAGATTGATTATGCAAGCTCTTGGCTGATATATAATCGATTCAAATTAGTGAACAAAATAATTTAGGCTGGAGCTGAAATATGATCGGCTAACTTTGCCCAATCAGACTGCCCAATGATCCCCTGCCGATACAAATGGTCCCCCCATTGTACTAATTTAAGATCTCCATTTTTGGCCAACGATCCCTAAATTTTTTCCAAAGCAGGCGCCTTTTGCGCCAATATATAATCAATTTGAGGGGAAGCATGTTTTATTATCATTGATTATAATTAATTGAACTCTACCAGAAATGGTAACTACAATTGATAATGATCAATTTTAATGATAATCCAAAAACTATAGAGGAAGAAAACACAGCCGAGCACAAATACTCAAACGTCAAAAACTGTTTTGAATTTCTCAAACGTCAAAAAAAAAATTCAATTATATGAGGGGCGACAATAATTGTTGGCTTTCAACCTTCACAATTATCGAAATAATTAGGAATGATTTTTGCAAATGAGATGCGCTCAATTTTTTTCCTTTGCCATAATCGGATGGTTACTGGAAGCAAACATACTTTTGTCAATTACGGTAGACTTTTATACTTTTTGTGAGCACTGTTACCTAATTGTTGTACATCTGATTCATTTCGCATAAAACTCGACGCTGGCAGGATCTGATTTGCTCCAATTATCTTGAAAGATGATGGAAGTAGTGTTTTTCTAAATAGTTTCATTCTTTCCTTTTTCTTGCTGCTCATATCTCTTGGCCTCCATACAAACAAAATGTTGATCAGATTTTTATTCAACAAAATAATTATGATACAATTCAGTGCATGGGTTTATCACGTGGCTTATATTTTTGAAACTTGCGTGATAATTCTTTTTTTCTAACATTTTTTTCAGAAACTTTTATATTTACATGGGAAAAAATTGGTCGTCAAAAATTCTTTTTTGACAAAAATTTCTTGTGATAGAACTTTCATTAAAAATTGGTATTATAAGCACTTTTTATAAAAAGGCTTTTTTGTTTTGAATTTTTCAAAAAGAGCTGTGAGATATCTTAAAATGAACCTAAATGGGTTGGGAATAGTACAGCAGTACGTTGGGAAACTGATTGAGGAGTGGGTCAAATAGATCGATAAGTAAAGCGAAATGGCGACTCGCGAACCACATCTTTCTTATGCTGTGTTTGTTAAAGTCATGCAGAGCAAGTGGTCGTTCGCCATGCGCACCATTCCCGGCATCGACGACGGTTTAACTAAACTAGAGGTCCACATACGTTATTTCCTAGAAAAGATTATGGGCAGAACCATCACTGACTTTGAGCGCAGAGTTTTAGTTTTGCCCTGCAAAATAGGAGGTCTAGGCGTTTTCATACCCTTTACGCGAGCGGAACGAGAGCACGAGAACTCGAAACAGTTGTGCACGAGATTAACGAGCGCTGTTATCGAAAAATGCAAGCTACCACCCTCGCATTGCACAGAAGAGCGCAAAGCCATCAGAAAACGGAACGAAGAACACGCTAAGTCAGAATTGAATCTAATATTGCAAGAAGCCACGCCGCCTCTAAGGAGAGCCTTGGAGGTGCTCCAGCCAAAAGGAACATCAACTTGGCTGTCTTGCATGCCGTCCAGAGAACACGGTTTCTACTTTAACCGTGACGAATTCAGAGATTGTCTGAATTTGCGATATGAGTGGCCACTTGTCAACATGGCCACGAAGTGTGAATGTGGACAAAATAACAGCATTGACCACTCATTAAGTTGTAAGCTAGTTGGCTTTGTGATTATGCGCCATAACTGCGTCCGGGATCTCTTCGCTGATGTTCCTGATAGTGTATGTAAAGATGTAAGCATTGAGCGTCCGCTAATTTCCTTGACCGATGAGGAAAAAATTACTATTCGGGGAAACATTGAAGAAGGCGCTCGTCTCGATATCGCGTGCAGGTCTTTCTGGACGCCAATGCAAAAATCGATGTACGACGTCAGAGTGACCCACATCAACTCACCATCGAACCGTGGTAAGCCAGTTAAAACAATTCTTGCCGACCACGAGAAGATGAAGAAATCTGCATACCTAGAACGGGTTCAGCAAGTGCAGCATGCCAGTTTTACCCCCTTGTCTTTGCTACTAATGGAGCAATGGGTGAAGAGGCCGATCACTTTTGTACTGTTCTAGCGGAGAAATTTTGCTCTAAGAATGGCTGCTCTTACGCTGATAATAAGAACTATATAAGAAAGCGCCTAAGTTTTACCGTCATCAAGTGCGCTCTGATAGCCCTACGCGGTAAAAGGAAAATGAGAGATTTTCCAGTAAGAATGGTGGATGCTGATGTAAATTTTCTCAATTCCCGATAGTCTGTCTTTTAGTTCTTTCTCTCCTAGTTGCGCCTTTCTTCTGTCCTTTCCCGTGTCGTCCTTCTTGTCTCTCTGCTATAGCTCTCCGCCAACCCAGTTCTATATCCATCAGTGTCTATCGCCCGCTCTACTTCCATCTGTTCACGGTTCCCGAGTACCACAACTCGGCCTGTCGTTACACACCGTTTTGGATGGTTTGATGCTGTGCATTTTTACTATATTGAAAGTGTCTGTTTCTGTTCTGTATTTTTCAGATACAAATTTTAATCTATATAGCGAAAACAAAAACTTAAATGGGTTTTTCAATAATTCGAAATTTTGGTCATCAAATTTTTTTTGTTTTGAATGAAAACATATTGATCATCAAAATTGTCACTAAATTGAGGAAAGAAACATACAGTAAACACGCTAACAGAGGAAAAATTTTTAAAAGTTTTAGTAGTTTTATCATTGTTGAGAGCCTTGTAGTTTTTCAAATGAGAAGAACTAGTTTTTAAAATCTCGACAACGATCGGTCTGTGATTTGAAATAACTATTTTCTCCTATTTTAGATTTCACTCTCTATAACTATTTTCAAAGTTCGATTGGCCAGAAATGTTTTTTAAAGCATTTTGGCGAAAGAGTTCTTCTGGTAGTCGGAGAGCAGTTTTTAATTGGAGACTTACTTGCTATTATTATGTTCTCTTAGCAAACAGGGCCTATCATAAATTAGAAAAAAGATCAATAAAAAAATATGAGGAAAACGTTGGTATCCGGAAATTTTTGATAGCAAATTAATTAAACTCTGGTTTGAGTCTCTAAACTAAAAAATGTACCTTTGCTGTTTTTTTACCCTTCTAAAGAGTTCAATTATGTTTCACTTCGAATATTTCTCAACAAAATATATTCATTTGGGTTTTTCAATCAAACTCGTGAACTACTCGCAAATTTTTTAATTCGACCAAAAATACTTCGTAAACATTAGAGTAGCAAATTCGAGTTGGGCTACTGTTACTCTTGGGGCACCACACGGTACAGCGGTTGGTCCAATGTCTCTTTAATTTTTTCGGAAAAAGTCTTTCCTTTTTTATTGTCTAATATACAAAACACATTAAATTCTGTATCTCACATTTATCTGAGAACGAACTAATGAACAATGCTTGCAAAACAGATATAATCAGATTTGACAAAAGATCAGAATCATTTGGTTCTTTAATTGTTGAAAAAGAGGAAGTGAACATCAAAAAACCACTACGGTATCTTGGCAGTATTCTGGTTGAAAAACTGAGTTTAATAAAAAAAAATATTGGAGGTCTTAGCAAAGTGGCCTTCGTAAAATGGCGAATTTGCATCTTACGGCAGAAACTAACAATAGTGGAACGTGTTATCTTTTTGAAATTTTAGTTTTTCCCATCTAAGTTATAGTGAAATTAATTTGTTAAATTACAACAAAAAATATCAATCGTTTGAATCAACAAATAAACTGGCTAATAAAATTCATTTTTGAAAAACAAAACACATCCTATAGGGTTATTTAGAACATCATTATACATGCTGAAAAAACAAATCCTTTAATTGAAGAAAACATGAAAAAAATTAAGCAAAAACAAAAAAAAACGACTTTAAACAATAGATCGAAAAAAGTAAGTACTGGTAGGTTTTTGGAAACTGCTCATCAGAGTTTTCAATTGCTAGAATATGTGCCAAGAAAAGGAATGGTTCAGCTAAAAACTTTATAATCTTAATAAAGTCAAAATTTAAACTCATGTATCATGTATCATTTAATCTCCGGATTATAGTATCAATTTTACATGTTTGCAAGCAAGCAAATATCAAGACTCACATAAGTTGTTACCGTTAATTAATATTGATTCGAGAGTGCCCTAATTTTTAATGGACCCTTTTACATACAAAAATTGAATAATTCCAATAGAAAAAACTCAGACTGCCAAAAATGAATTTTTAATAAAACCTCGTAAAGTTCTTATTGTTGAGCCAGCTAACCAATTCGCGTTTCATACAGATAACAGAAAATTATAACAATTTTGATTGACCTCGTTTTCATTTGCAATAAAGAATGGCGGTAGTACACCACTTTTTTTCAATTAGATGACAAAAAAAAATTTTTTCAAAAATTGCTTTTCACTTGTTTTATTTTTGAATGCCGCTCCAATGTATGAATTTCTAAAAATAGTATCATCAAACATGATTGAATAAAAATAGACTAAATTTGCGATCAATAGTTGTTGAAATATAGCGACCACTTTGACTAGGTTGGAGGAAAGTTTGAGCGCAGCTTATGATTTTGATTTCGACTTAGTGACGGAGTACTTTAGTCTCGGAGTGTTTTTTCCAGAACAATTTTTACTTTTTAACCAGCTATTTTTGTGAAATTTTTGTTTTTCAACTGGAAACTATTGATGCAAGGAGCTCAAATTTGAATATATGATTATTTTTTGTACGTTAAAGGGGTTGCAACATAACAAATTGGTCAGTTGACATAATTGACGAGCGATACATTTCGCGCTACTAACAAAAAAGCGGCGCTTTAATGTAGCTTAGAAATCGTTCCAGTTTACAAGGAAAAACTGTGACAGCTTGTGGATTGATCCATGAATAATTTGGTCCTTGAATTTTCGGAACTAAATTCACTGGACTTACTGCCGCTACCATCTTTCAATGTCTTTCAATGTCTTTCAATGTCTTTCAAATGTCTTTCAAATTAGAGTAGTCTCATAGCGCGAAAAAATTTTGCATAGCTAAATGGGTCACATTCTTATTTTATCGAAACTGAAATGAAGCAAACTAAAATGCAGATTTTTTTCCGCATACGTTTCAAATTTGAGCACCACATAATTGATATTTTCATACTTCCATTCAAGTAAATTTTGTAAGAAATACAAACGGACTTTGTTTTACAAATTTATGAAGCAATTAAGATTTTATAAGTATTCACTCAATGGTGCAGTTCCGGTGCGCAAACGATCAAGAGAAAAAACTCAAGCTCGGGAGAAATATCTTGCTAAACAAATAAATTATTAAATTGAACCAAAACTGCTTCTCTTACTGAACTTAAATTAAGGTTTCTTTAGGAGAAGGAGACATTGTTTGTTAATGTTTTTGTCAACCAAACACTACAAAAAAATCATTTTCTCTAAAATTTAAATTAAAAATTTTTTTTTTGATCCAGGATAGCCGGTTAGTGTGCAAGTAGCACACAATGTTCCACACTCTTACAAAAATACAAAAACATTTTTTTAAAATTAGTTCCGTATTTTTCCGTATGGTGTGATAAAAAGATCTATTTGAAAAAAAAGAGCTCTGGCATATTTGATAGTCATACTTAAAAAGCCAGTCATAGTAAAAAAACAGTTTTTGAAAAATTTTAGCCTTTGCTTACAAAATGGCGCTAAAAACAACAAAAAGTACGTTTATTTGATTACAGCTAAATTTTCACGGCTTACAGTATGCTGAAATAAGCTATTGTAAGCCTACACGCTCAAACCATATTATTTCGAAACTAGGTCAAAAATCAAAATTTTCAGACCGGTTTTTCTCGACACCGTGAGAAAGTTTTTGAAATTTTAAAAAGTCGTTCAAATCAAGATTAAAAGGGCTTTAATATTCTATATCACTTCACTCATTCCAATAATTATTTGTGGTACCTGATTTTTCGTGGAAAACAAAAAGTGAAAACGAAAAAATAACAGACCCGAATACAAATTCCTCCCCATTTTTTAAATGTTCGGAACAAAAGTACGTTATAAAAACCAAAGGGCAAACGGTAGAATCCTCGAAGTAATGAGGCGCCTCCTACCATAAAATTGCTATTGCTGTGAGTATAGACTTACTAAATATGATGGAAAAGCACAACCGGAATTAATTTCTAAAGGTTTTACCAAATCAATTTAAAAGCATTCAGGCAATTACAATCTATTTTTTAGCAATATGTAATTATTACATAAGAAAAATCATTCAGATTAAACTTCAACAAGAGACTATAATATAGCATAAGCATCATCAACTTTCTGAATACAAAAATTACAAATTGTTGTATTGAGTACAAATTGTTGTGTCAATTGTTTACACAAATATTAATAATGCATTTTATTCAAAAGTTGATGGGTTTTAATCCTTAAAAGGCCCAAAATCATTATTTCATGAAATTTATCAAATATAAACTGAGCCAAAAAACGCGGTGGGCCAATTTATTGAACTTTTCCAGCGGATATAAAAAAAATGGAAACTGTCTAATAGTCCGTCTAATTTTAAGTCACTTTTCTGTTTTTAATCTTCGGTTTTGTAAAAAAAAAATAAGTTAGCCAATAGAAACGTCTCACGATTCTGATTGCGTACATGTTTTACATCATTCGGTCCCTCCATCTTGAGAATACACCCCCCCCCCCCTCTCTATGCATAAGACCCAATTTGATAAATAACATGTTCTTTTCGCTGATTGTTATTCCTTGTTTTCTCGATTTTGATCCAAAAAATTGTATCACTCTAATTGATATACACCGTTAATTGATAAACACCGTTAAAAATTAAAACAAAACGTTTATTTCAGTTCGGGTAGTGCTATTTCATAGCCCCAGTTTGCACAGTCCGCATCTCTTCAGCAACAACTTTTTCATGGTGGAGTTCTTAATTTTTAAATTAAAATTGTTAAAGGCGGTTGGAGAAACTAAATTTTTTCTTATTTCTCATTTTTAATATTTTGTTGTATTATCGAGGACGTTCACATCCATCTATATTGATCGAACTCAGAAGGCCCTGCATAGAGTAATTCATAGGAAAAAAAAATCTTTTTTTTTTTGCAATTTTCTTAACTTTTTTTATTTGTCTTGGGAGGGATTGCTTGAAAACTAATTATCATAAAAGCTTCATCTACAAATAATAGAAAAACATTAATATGACTTATCATTCAGCCACATCGAGAGTTTATTTATGATAATTGTGTTGAAATAAGTAAAATATACACAAAAAAAATCACATTTTTTGTCGGGACAAAACTAAAGGGATTAGTAAGTGAAATGACGGTTTTTTTCCTTTTCCCATCATCTGACATAAGTATTAATTTTTGATGTAACGAGTGGTTTTACGAGGTTAACTATGAACGCCACTTATTCTTGTTGTTGTTATTACCCAATTAATCCGCATGCCATTTTTTGTAACAATTGGACGATATGAGCAAATACGGTTTTTTTCTACTTCCCCCCTTTCAAACTTTTAAGTTTTTTGTTGTTTTAATTGTTTTAGGTGTAATTATGGCTGAAAGCGTGATGTTTAGGTGTAATGTAAGAAGAAAAAACTGTTCACAATTGTTTTTTCTTGTTCACCATGCCAAGTATCAATGCACTAAGACAAAGATAATATAATTTCTTGAAATTGAAATGCAAATTAGGGAAGGGGGGAAGGCAAACAAGCTAAAACTACTGATAAAAATTTTCAGGTGGGGGAAAAGGTAAAAGAGTCAAAACGACAATGGGTGAAAATGAATGTCACTTAAGATTCTTCGTTCCCATAAAATGCGTCATTTTCTCGGTTCTCCTGGCCTACATTTGTATTAGCAGAAACTTGTGGTTGCATTTCAATAGCCCCATCCTCTTGTTGGTTAGTCGGTCGATGATTTCCCTGTTGTCGTACAATGGTAACGCCGAAGATGCTCCAAAACTGGATGCGGAATGTCTCACTGGCTTTGTAGTAAACGGCAAAATTGAGGGAGCTATTCATTGTCAGTGCCAGTATCTAAAAGTAATCCTTATAGTTTTTGTAATGCAAAATTTTGCATTCTCAGTTTGAAATTAAAAATTTTGCAAGAATTCTTAAAACTCTTTTCGAAATCATAATAATCAGAATGTAAATTGTTTCCAGGCATGCAGAAAAATAGAAAACTTCAAAAAATGACACTTTAGTAAAACAAGACTGCTCGTATCAGGGCGAAGCCCTGAATATTCCGACTGCCTTTTAAGTTTATGGAGCAGCAGTAATAACATAAAAAAATTAAATGAAATAAAATAAAACAAAATTTTTTTTTCTAAAATTTGAATTTTTTTATGAAAATCATCCCCCCACACGCCATATAAAGTACAAAAAGAGAAATTTCGCTCCTTGTAACAAACCAATTATGGCAAATAACCTTCTTTTAACCAATTTGGAACGATTTCTAAGACCGATTAACTCTCCGCTTACGCGTTAATAGCGCGAAATATATCGCGCGTTAATTGTCCCAAATTGTTCAAAATGGCCAAAATGCCAATCTTTAAACCCTCATAACTTTACGAAAAAAATCACAGGTGAAATATCTTTTCAAATTTAAGCTCAAGACAACAATACCTTTTGAATGATATAAAAAAATTCTGTCAAAAATGGCTAGTTATAAAATCGAAATTTGTCTGAGGAAGAAAAAAAACCCACCCCGAGCACAAATATTCCGTTACTTTCGTATCGAAAGTCGGAACAATTACAACTGCCTGGGATATCACCAATAAATCTACAGATCCATTTCAGATGTCTCTGAGCAGAAAAAAAATTTTCTACTTTGTTCTGACATGATTTGAGAACAATAATGTCTCATTACCAAATTGAATTAAAGCTAAAAACCATTTAAATAATTCGCAGAAAAATAGCGGGTGCGTCAAAACCAAACGGCAAACAACGAAACAAAAAAAAGACAGAAAACACTCGGGAAGATTCAAGATAATTTTTTCTGACTAGCTGCAAAACGTATAAAGCGAATGATTAAAGATTATTTAACGATTATTACTTTAAGATTTTTAGTGATTATTTATTTTTCAAAGCTTTTTAATGGGTTTCATTTAAAGCACGCTTTTTTGTCTTTAGTTGTTTTAATGGCAGTATCGGCTGCATAAAAAAAACACTTTTTTGCATTTTCGAAATTGAATGCTAAATAGTTAAGAAAAATCTGTAAGCAAAACTGATCCAAGAGGCAAGCCCTGTCGTACCCCAAATGGCATAATTCTTAAGTCAGTCTTCGCTTGATTGGTCACTAAGAACTGCATGAGTTAACTGAGGTATGACTCATTTAATTGCATTATAGAACCTCTCAAACATAACGCGTTACATAATGAAAACAAGATATCATTATCTATTGTTTGACGCGCCTTAAAATTTGCAAACTTAGACTGAGTGAATACTGATCGGTTGTGAAAACGTTTATCATCATTTTCACAAACAAAACTGTCGCATCAAATATTCCCCGGTATTTCGATGGATGGCATAGAAATTGGCCGATAACTCGAAAAATAGGAAAAACGACCTCTTTTATACAAAGCGAAAACAATTATGAAAAAACGAAAATGTAAGAGTGGGTACTGTAGCCTATTTAATCTGTTTTATGGAAAACTTTTCAGACCAGAGAAGTCAAAACTAAAAATCATTTTAGTAGAACCCAAGACATTTAAAAATTCCTGCTCATTTAGTGGTTTTAGGTACATTGAATGAATGTGTTGATCTAGTTTGTGCTTTTCATTGCTGAAACGGATAGAATTTTCCTCCCTATTATCAATAAAAAGTTCATTAAAACTATATTTTTTGCTTTTTTTTTACCTTTGAATTGTCTACTATGCGCCTTGGCTGTTCTTTACAACTTTTTTGATAAAAAATTTTCCTTTTTTTTCAAAATTTTTACATAATTGCAGTAAATTAGAAACAATTAATTGAAAATTTGCTTCAACCTGTTTTTATTTGCTTGTGCTTTTTTTCACTTGATTGTCTACCCGTGTTTTTGACCACTTGACTCTTAGGCTTTTTTACGGTGCGGAAAAATTCTGATTTGAAAAGGAATTTTTTGAAATCTTTTAAAAGAACATGCAAAAATGTCATCGCAAATATTGTCAAATTTGAGGGCCAGTATTTTTAATAGTTTTCACTTATATAACTATTATTCTGAAGTTTTCAGCCAATTTCTCGTTAGTTAAGTTGTATCTAACTCATTGCTGTTGTTACTGTTTACTCTCGACAGTCTCGGAGCATGGTGATCAGTAATTGAAGCTTCAAATTCTCAGGTAGCCTCTTCTGACTGCCGAAAAAATCCAAACAAGAGTTTGAATTATGCGTTTCTCTGATATGTTGCTTCTGCTTCAACAAGCTAACGCTGTTTCCCAAAAACCATATGAAAACTTTGTAGATTTTCTATTTTCATGCAGAATTTTGATGATGAAATCCCCCTAAACAATACGTTCATTACCACTAAATAAAACCAAAGAGTCGATAAGACTAACTATTTTTTCTAAAATTGTCTACTGAGTAGAGTTGCGGGAAAGTGTACTGTAGTAATTATAGTCCTTTTTTAAAATTTCTAATGCTAAAACTGCAAAATTTTATCAACAGTTTTACTCAGCGCCGTATGAAAGAAATCTTCTCCTACCAACACCTCCACAATTTTCTGCAAAAAACTTTTAAAAAATTTTATCCATCAAGCGAGAAAATGTTAATATCCTCTCGGTTTGTTAACACATTGTAGTTAAGCATAAAACTGAAGATTCGTTATCAAATTTTCTGACAATTCTTTGCATTTCCTTCAAGTTTTTTGACATGAACATATATTCTGTAAAACAAAAGTTTCAAATTAAATTTTCGACAACATTTAATGTCTTTATTGCCACAGCATTTTGTCATATTATAGAAAATCCAACGACAGAAGACCCCAACCAAAGAAAATTCTGAAAAAAAAGTGTTAAAAGACAAAAAAAAGTAAACAAAGTTTTCCTTAGATTAAAAATGTTGTTAATTGTGTCATAAAACTGAAAGAAACTTTTTTTTAGAAAGAAACTAAAAACTGAAAATTGAGTTTGATTGAATTTTTAGATTGGCAAAATGAAAATAAGAAAGCTACTTAAAGAATTATGAATTATGAAGAGTATCATTGTCTTAGTAAATTGCAAATCAGAAATTTTTGGCGGTCGGGATAAACCATACTAAAAACAGCTCGCGATATTACATGCAGAGACTTTCTCTGGTTTCAGAAAAGTATAGACACCAAATTGTGCGCTTATCCAGTGCGCAGTGTGGCCTCGTAATGTGAAATTAAGGGGAAAACGAAAAAGAAGCGGGTCCCTTTAACAGAAAATACCTCTGCTTAACAGAGAAGAAGTTTTTACCATGAGTTGCTTAAACACATTCACTTCAGCACGGGCAGCCACAATATTCTGATCCAGCACAAAAATAAGCATCAGCAGCAGTACTGGAAACAGGATGCTGTTCATCATGTAAACCAGAGACAGGAACAGGAGGGATTGGGTCATCTCCGCCTCTCGCCTCTCCCGCGAAGTGCCAGAGCGGCTGATTGAAGTCTCCTTACTCATGTATACTAAAAACAATTGGCTCTTTTTCCATCCCGTTTCAAGTTTTCTATTATCATAATTGCTTAGCGCGTTAGAGTATGGGTAAACGTGTGATGTTACAAAGCAAGAATATGAAGAAAACATTTGTTCATAATTGTTAGTTTATTGTTCACCAAGCCAAAGTTCATCGCATTAAGGCAACCAAATGAGACTCTAGACTCAACAAAATAACTGAATAAATTTGAGATATTAGTTGGCGTTTTTTCCCCCACAAATCAAGTTTCCTATTTTTCTTCCGACCATTGAAAATAGGGAGGAAATTTGTATTCGGGTGTGTTTAAGTTTTTCTTTTTTTGTTGTCCCCGCAAAACCAGATACCATAAATAATCATCGGAATGATTCTAGTGGTATATCAAACTAAAGCTGTTTCAGCCCTGACTCAAACGACATTATTTTTTTTTCAAAAATTATCCTAATTGCTAGTAAAAACGGGTTCAAACTTTTTGAGCGTCAGTTCAATTTCGAGCTAGTTAAGCGAACTAGCAGGCTTATTTTAGCAGGATAAGTCGCACTACTTTAGTTTTATTACAGTAAAACTAAAATATGAAGTTTTTTTGCACCGTCTTTGGAATAAAAAATTTCAAGAAAAGAAAAAAAAATTCAGAAAAAATATTGAAAACAAACTTTGAAGTTCTGTTGAATTTTTTCGTGATTTTTTTTCGTCACTTTTTTGTCAGAAACTGTTTACCAAGTTGTCTATGTTGCTCTCGAATTTGTCCAAGTTTTAGGCTTTCGTCTGATCCTTTTATCACACGGCGCACAAAAAACGACACTTATGTGAAAAAAAAACTTTTTATGTTTTTTTTTTAAAGAATATGGCCGGAACATTCTGGAAACAGGCGTGGAAGGAGAAGGTAGTGGAAAAGAGTCTATTAGTTTTCAGGGCATGTTTTTGTACCGTAGATTTAAAGATATAATGCCAGGTGATTGTTACTTATGATGAGATTCGCAGTGAGGATGAAAACTGCGGGGAAAATGCCAATTTCCACACTGAAGACAGGCTGCAACCAGTCAAAGCTCATCATCTGGAACAGGGCGGTCGGGTCTGTCACGTGACAGGGTCCATCCTCCAAACAGGGGTGTTTCATAGATCGTTTCTGATGCATTTCAATACTCACGGTGAAAAGTATCGAAGTAGATATTCATAAGTGATAACCATTAACCCTATCAGTTGATGAAAAACTTTCTGATAGAAAAACATACGACAATGGATTTTTATTTGTCGTATTCAAAACAAGCTCGACTGATGATATTAAAACGTGGTTTTTAGGTCGATCAAATTGATAATCCTAGCTCTACGAAATTTCTGAAAAGCCCCTGTTTTGGCCAAATTGTTTGCGCCACAGGCAAATTTTTGAAATGAAAACTTGCCAAAAAAGACCTCTTATTTCGGTGAGCGCTCTCCCTCAAAGATAGTATATATTGGCGCCAAAAGAGGCTCTGGAAAAAAGTTTGGGCCAACCAGCCAAACGTGGTCTCAAAACTGTACCAAAGAATTTTCGAAAAGTTTGTCAACCTTTTTTGAAAATGACTAAACTGATTTTCCGAGCTCTCCCAAAGCAGTAAAGAGACTTTGTTTGGGCCAACTTTTCAGTGCCGCAGGCAAAATTTTGAAAAAAACAGGCCAGAAAAACAGTTTTCTACTTTCCCCTCCACATTTCAAGATGTTTTTTTCTCAGTTGTTTTACGTGTGTTTATGCATGATGTTACGATGTGAGGTATGCAGAACTAATCTGTTCACAACACTTAATTTGATCACCATGCCAAATTTCATTGCATAAGGAAAATGTTAAAAAAACTTTTTCATTTTGAATTTCAAATGTTGGGGGTAAGTGGAAAAGATCCACACATTTTGACTGAAAAATCGCGTTTTTATGGTGCGGGCTCCTCCCTCAAAATTAGTCCGTATTGGCGCCGAAGGAAATTTCAGACAAAATTTTAGAGTTCTTCAGCCAAAATCGATATCTCAAAATAGTACAAAGGGGGGACACTTTGTGTAGTCAGGTGGTCGAACCCTTGAGGGTGGGGGTTAGGGGGTTGGGCGAGGTTATCCCCGGGCCTCCTTAAATCTATTCATGTATACAAAAACAGAATCAGTTTGATATGCAGTGTCACAGAATGTTCCAATGATTAAAGTAAAGAGAATCATTAACAAAAAATAATTTTTTTAAATTCTTAAAATATCTGTTTTTTTTTAAATAGCTATTAAATTAGTTTTAAAATGGAAAAAAGATAAATCTTAAGAACTCAAATGATGTAGAAAATGCAATTGTATTCAATTGTCAATTCAATAAACGCGTGATTTGTGGCGTAGGTGAAGATGGGTGGGTGGGGTAGGGGGTTGAGGAAATGCAAAAAATAAGTAAATGTGAATTTGCTAAGGAATTGAGTGGGCTGTAACTAATGCAGAAAAGCTGCTAATTTTGCAGAAAAATCGGCTAAATTTTGTAGAGACTATAATCCATTAAAATCCATTAAAAAGTATTTTAAATGGATTATAATCAAAACTTTTTTCTGTAAAAATCATGGATTATAATGGATTATAATCGATTGCGTGGTCCCAAAGTGTAATTTTAATTCATTATAATGCCAACAATTTCCACCACGAAAATCGATTATTTTATTCGATTATTATTGATGGAACTTCACTGCAGGGAAAATTGTTTGAGGTTGAAGTTTCATGGATACTAATCAATTATAATCAATTTTCGTGGTCACGAAAGTTGCCATTATAATAAACTATAATTACAATTTGGGACCACACAAT
>NC_087067.1:42941828-43097546 GCF_963678635.1 Symsagittifera roscoffensis
TACATACATACATACATACATACATACATACATACATACATACATACATACATACATACATACATACATACATACATACATACATACATACATACATACATACATACATACATACATACATACATACATACATACATACATACATACATACATACATACATACATACATACATACATACATACATACATACATACATACATACATACATACATACATACATACATACATACATACGTACATACATACATGTATACATACATACATACCTTCATATATACATGCATACATAGATACATACACAACTTTTAACCAAATTTTCATTTCTCACTACTTTGTTCAATGTTCCAAATTGTTCTTAAAAATTGAAATCAGTAGCACTGAGAGATAATAATCATCAGTCACCTTTTTCAGATTCCGAAGCTTTTTTTCGGTAAAATGTGATTCGATGTAGTCTCTGAATATATTGATTAACTAGCAGTTAAAGAGTGAAATTGAACAGTTTTGAATTGTTTATCACGCAAATTTCTGTAATCTTTCGATATGGCATCCTTTCACCATCGGCATAATGATACGAAGAAATTTTTTCATCTCGACGTTTTAGGATCTCTTTTGTTTCAAAAACATCAATAGCGTCAATTGGCGAATTACTATTTATAGCAGCATTTCCGTATTGAAAGTATCCACTTTGAATCAGCAAGCCATCTTTGTTGAACTCGTAGAACCTCGAGCACTCCTTTAAGATCAGATAAATGTTGTTTTGATTGCAGGTTAAAATGGTTTTGGAATTTAGTTGTTTTCCAATGAGGGGTGGAATCGCAAAAACAGTGATGCTGGTTTGGGTGTCTTTGTCGACAACAACAACAGCTAAGAGGCCTTGCCGATCTCGTCCTGAAAAATTTATTGAAACTGAAAACTCGCACGCTAAATCCTCTCCCACCAAACTGCCCACAATGACTTTAAAATTCAAAATAATTAAAACTGTCCAAAAACGCCAATAAAAAGTTGTTCATTCCTATATGCGGCTGGAAATTACCTATTAGGTAGAAAAAAAAGAGTCTCGTTTTGGTTAAAACTTTCCATAAAATGCCCCAAAACGGCTTTTTGGTCATTTTTTTTCTATAAAATTTGACTTAAAATTTTTTTTTCCAAAACACTAAAAAGACTTCAATTTTCACATTAAAAAAAACCGTATTAACCACGCCTGTTCGATGCCACAGGGGTAAATAGACAAGTTAACGGTTAAGAAGGACTTTTTTTTCGAAATGATTGTGGTCGAACCAGAAGCGTATAGCGTTTCGTGTTCTGTGTTCCAGGTGACAGATGTTAGACTGAGTAGGTTGCTGTCTACTTCCCCGACCCCCTCCCCCTCAGTGGAGAAAAACTGCAGCAGACCATGTCCAAACGCAAGAACTATCTCAAACCTAAAACAGAGGACGCAAATCGGTTTGCATAATTAATCACTAGCATAAAAATTTCATTGGAATTAAAAATATCGACTAGCTTGAAAGTCAAATGCGAAACTCAATTGATACAAAACTGGAAACGAAATTCCTTAAAACTACGCATTTTCAAAACTTTAATTTGAAAATCTTGACCATCATTTTTAAAAGTAACTCCTTGTTCAAACTTAAATAATACAAAAAATTTGATTTTTTCAAAGTTTTTGGATGCATTTTGATCTAATAAATTTGGATGCATTTTGATCTAGTAATGACTATAATTTTATGAAAATTCAAAGATGGAGAAAAGGGAAAGGTTCTGTAAAACGAAATACAGCGAGAAAGTAAACCAAATAGCAGGCCTCGAAAAACGCATTTTAGATGCAATTTTGAGTTAACCAAGCGCGTCAAAAAATCATTTTTTTAAACTCAAAAACGGCATTTACGCATTTATGGCATTTAGAGCGCAAAACATTTTGCAAAGAAAGGTTTCTCTAGCGTTTCAGCAGAGCTCGCAATGTACGAAAGCGCTGTCCTTAAAACAATCGATCACTTTTCAAAGCTGCCCCTTTCAAAATATCGTTTTGATTGTAATGTTTTGCATTATAATATAACAATGCTAAACTTGTGATGATAAAAACATTTTAAAATGTTTATTTGCTGTTTGATAAATTTTATGTTTTCAAACTTTGATGCTTTCAAATTTTGATAGTAGGTTGCTCACCGATTCAACATGAAACCCAAAATAAAAGTATGATTCAATGCAAGTGTTTGTAACAACAATAACTTGGAGAAGTTTCCAAAGTGGTTTCATTGCGATCAATAATTTAGCCCAAAACTAATCAGA
Source organism: Symsagittifera roscoffensis (assembly GCF_963678635.1). Taxonomy (NCBI): domain Eukaryota; kingdom Metazoa; phylum Xenacoelomorpha; order Acoela; family Convolutidae; genus Symsagittifera; species Symsagittifera roscoffensis. The sequence goes on from NC_087067.1 coordinate 42,944,116, forward strand.
AATGAATTTTGAAAAGAAGTCATCAACTAGCATAAATTTGATGCAACATTCATCGCAAAAACAAAAAAAAATAAAAAGACTTCTTGGATCAGGGCAAAGCCCTAAATTTTGCGACTGCATGTTAGGGTCTGTGAAGTTTGTTCGCATTAAAAAGATGAATGGAAGTTTCATTTTTTAATGCGTTAGAAACTTTTTCTCTCCCCCCCCCCCCCTCCCCACACACACACTTGCTATGTAAGGAGTACACTAATTAATTTCGCATACAGGAAAGTAAAAAATAGACCATACAGCATGCCGCAATTCATTTTGAACTGATTTTCAAGGCGTATTATATCACCTCTTACGCGTTAATAGCACGAAATACATTGCGCGTTAATTATCCCAAATCGGCCAATGGCAATAATAATACATGCGTCATTTTACAAAAAACGATCACAGATGAAATATTTTTTAAAATTGGAGCTCAAAAACAATATCTTTTGAAAGAAATAAGAAAGTACGGCAAACATTGCTAGTTAAACAGTCGAAGTTTGTTTAGAGAAAGAAAACCACATTTGAAAGTCAGAACCTTAAAGCGTTAAATTGAATTGTTTTTTTTTTCAAAATTGTTCTCAAACTAAGATCAAATTAAGACCTCAAACTAAGATCAAAAACTCAAAAAAAAACTTCAAATTCGATGAAGGTCAGTTCGATTAAAGCTGCACTCTAGTATAACGCTCAGCATTTATGATTTATTGACAAATAAGGAAAAGATCATGCAAATACAAAACGTTATTGTTCAATTATAAAAATAACTTATAGCTTTCGTAAAAAACGTACCATCGTATGACTTTCAAGCACTGATTCACGTTCAGCTATGATTTGAGTCTTTATAGGGTTTTATGTGTTTTTATAGAACATCTCAGAAAGCGTCATTCAGAAAAGTTTTTCCGGTGCACCTCTGCTGTCGCAAATAGCAATCTGCATTACAATGCTCAAAAAAATCTTGAGCTCCGGCAAAAAATATCTAGCCAATCATCGTTATCCTTTTGGCATCTTGCCGTAAGATTTTGGTATCTTGATTTGAGTTTTTTTGCAACGTTTTACTAAATTTCTTGAAAGGGTAAGCTCCCGTTTTGAAAGTTGAAAACAATCTAAATTTGATTTCATTCAACTTCAGACTCATAGCAGCAAAATGCATCACCAAATTTCAAAAAAAAATGTAAAACACTACTTCATTTTTTCATGAAAATGTTCAGCAAACTAATTAAATGCCGAGTCAAGTTAGAAAACTCAACCTAACTGTACAATTACTACTAACTTGGTAATTTCCAGACCAACCGGAACCAACGTGCAATCCGGTCGAAAATCGAACCTGTAGTAGGTTTTCAAGTCCACGCCCACAATGTAATACTGATAGTTGGCGCCCAAAATGAGAATAGATTTTGTAAATTTGGCGGCTAGCACTGGCTTCAAGAAGGGCTGTACTGTACGTGCTGTAACCTTTCGGTCTTTCAAGCTGTATCGTAAAATGCCAGCGTTTCGGTCGCAGATGATAACTAAATTAAATGCAAGAAAATGATATTTTATAAATTGACAAGTATTTGCATAATCATTGAATTGGGTGAAGCCTCGAACTTTTTTCAACAAAAAAAAACGATTCTGTGAAATTTTTCCCTGCTTGTGAGGTTTAGAATCTGTGAAGACTAAATAAAAATACCTACCATGGCATAGTAGCCTGTTGAAGTCGTTATGTTCAATTTAAATACCGAGCATTTTAAAGATCACATATTCTTAACATCGTTTTTTGCAATTTTTGAAAAATATTAGAAGCTGTAATGTTAAAAATACAAAAAATCGTAGGATAGTTTTGTGTGATCTTTTGAATTGAGTTTTCCTATTTTTTCTAAAAAATTGTAATTGTTACAGCCCAATGTCGCTTCTTCTTGTTCGAGATCTTGTTATGATTTCAAAACTCCAGGCAAAAAAAGCTCGGCAGAAAACAAACAACTGTAAACGTTTTTTAGGAGCCAATAATATCAAAAAATAAACATTGTCGTGAAAAAAAACGTTTGCACTATGATTTTTTTATGGTTGGAAGGTATGTCTATCGAAAAAACAAAAAAGAACTTAACGATATCTTTATTTCTGACGAGAAACACATAATTTTTAGCAAAATCTCAAGCCAGAAAATGTTTAGAGTTGTTTTTTGAGCAAGGATTTCTTGTAGAATAATTCATTTCCAATCTGATTTTTAGTCAAATGTTTTCCAAGCCCGAAACATAATCCCGGCGGAATTTGAACCTCCCGTTTACAAGAGAATCGTTGTAACCGCTAAGCCGCCACAATACCTGAGTTAACATAAAAACCGGAGCAATATAATGCATAATAACATTTGTTAGCTTCAATTAGTTTCACTTGTTAGCCAACTGCAAATCATTTAGTTCTATCTCTATCTAGACAGTTTATTTTTGAATAGAAATTTTAAAAAATCATCGAAATTTTGTACGGAAATCACTAAAATTTAGCTGTTGGAAACTAATAGGTACAAAAATTGTGTTTTTGTTTTGGTGTGTGTTGTTTCATTTGATTTCATTTAATAGTTTTATCCAAGATTCGTATCATTGGATGTAAGGCTTTCAAACTTCGACAGAGCTTTTTTCCTGATAATTTTTTGGCTACTGGTTTGCAGTTTTGGGTCGTGATTCTAAAAAACCAAAAATTAATTATGCCAGAGCGTGCTTTGATGCAATGAGGACACTTGAACATTACGACACTTGTTTTTAAATAATTTTTTTTATAATAATTTTCCAGTCATCTGAAAATTTTATCCGAAAGGTCTTAAGAAAATTCCTGTTAGCAGAAACATACAGTGCTGATTTAAATTATCCGGATAAAGCGAACAAAATTTGCGAAGTTCGAAACAATATGGTGTTTTACCCGAAAAATTGATCATCTTAGCTTTTTTGCTATTCAATCAAAAATTTGGCTGAAACTGTCAAAATAATTGATGCAAAAGATCAGCCTCTTAAACAGCCCAACAAAGTTCTAGAAAGATAAAAAATTCAAAAATTTGAATAAGAGAAGTTTTTGGTTAATAGCAATGAAAGGTCTTTTTTTTACTATCATTGACAAATCAAAGACAATTCACTGACTCAAAGACAAATCAACTCAAACAATCAACATAGTAAAAAAAAGCGAATCAAACATTATTCAAGACGCAAACAGCAACCATATAATTACAAATGAAAAAACAAGGATAGCAGGTTACTGTGCAAAACTACAAAAAAATCTTTTCTCAAATTGTTTTCTGCGCGGTGTGATGAACGAATCGGGCGTGAAACTAGAAGTTAGGTATATTCATTAATTATAGTAATATAGGCCATTGGATAAGATTGCCTGATGTAGATTGCCTGATGTAAGATGTAGAAAATGACTAAAAATACAAAACAAAACATCAAAAAAAAAACTTTAAATCTCAGTTTTTTGGCAATTTTTTTTGCAGAAAAACTTTTGAAAAGTTTGAATTTTTTGGAAGCTTTTGATTCTCAAAATGGCACTAAGAACTTTTAAAACTATTATTATTTTCTCATAGTTAAATTGTCATGGCTTGAACTAAGCGTAAATAAGTTTTTGTAAGCCTGCTTGCTCGCTTTAATCGATGGAAATTGAAATGAAAATTGTAAATTTTCGACCAATTATTCTCGATACTGAGAAATTATTTTGAATATTTTTACTGTCGTTCAAATCAAGACTGAAAAAGCTGCAGTTTGGTATATCACTCGAGCCATTCCAATGATTATTTGTCCTACCTGATTTTGCGTGAAAAAAAAGAAGAAGAAAAAACTAAAACACACCTGAAAACAAAATGTCTTGACTTTTTCGAATAATCGGAACAATGAAATATTTAAGTTTATCCCAATTTTTTTCTAACTACTCAGAAAGGCAGTTATGGAAAATTGCATAAGCCCATTGATATATTTTCATTCATTCGTCTTAATTCATTTGATATTATAACTAGGTTTTAACAATAGGGCAAATCGAGCAGACCTATCAGTTAAATTGACTTAGAGACTGCCGTAAGAAAATTTACAGCCCTTACCGAGCTTTTTCGTAAAATTAATTTTTGGCACACATACTAATGAGAATATTAGAAAACTACCCTTCAACTCTTTTCAATATTTCACAGTTAAATTATTAAACCATCCACAACATAAAAACGCATTCCAAAACAAAATGCCAGCTTTAAAATGGCCATAACCTCCTTCTTTTGTTTCTGCACTATTTTCTAAATGTACAAAATAAATCTGATGCTGACCTGAGTTTGTATCCGCATAGTAAAAAAGGGCCACCGTCTGGGAACATGTTGGAAAAGAGTTAGAATGAATAAGTTTGGGAACAGTATCCAGAGCTCCAGTCGCAAATGATGAGCTAATCATTCTGTTTTTGCTAATTTTATGCAAAGTTCTGCCATGAAAAAAAAACTGACTGGTTTCAAATGACAGTGAACGTTTTGTAATATCTTTTGAGTATAGCTAATATATTTGATAAGACTGTGCATTTTACTTTCATCAAAGCATCACAGAAAACTTAATGCTTCAAAACAAGTTTTATTTTGTACCGAATAAAACATTTGCTCAAACATTTTTATTTTCTGTTGATAAATAGGTATAATTTAAAATGTAACTACAAAAAAACAAATCGGCCAAAATTTGTACTTCAACTTTGTTTTCCGGAAGTCATCGAAAACAAAAAAGCGCCATTCTTTTCATTTATCGCTGAATATCATTCTCATTTTCGTCAAAACATCCATTCGGCCAATATTCGCAACTATAAACTCATCTTTGCCGCAGGCACATAATGGGATACAGGGAAACTGCAACATCAGCATACCTGAAAAGGGTTAAATTAACCTCGGGCTCCGCAAAAACTCGATACAGTTTTAGGATATCTGTTTTGGGAGAGCGATGGTGGATGTGGCAAAGTCTCCGCTCATAAATCGAAAGATTGAATACTTGAGGCCCACCATGATCCGATCTCGATGCCTCACTGACTGATCATGATCACAAAAAGTAAAATTTCCAAAAACTTTTTTCCTCGACACTGACTAAAATTTTAGTTTTTTTTTTTGAAAACGCGACTAAAAAAATTTCAATATGATTTATTACACGACGCGCCCTATTTGACATTCATTCACATCACCTGATTTTTGCGTAAATTTCACAGATTCGAATCCGAAATTTCTCCCTACTGCGTGATCAAAACTACATTTCAATTACACTGTTGCCCCTTCTTAATCGCTTAATACTTCAGCTGTTTTTAACAAGGTTCCAGGTGCCAAGCCGAAATTACAATTACTTTGCAGTTTTTGCAAATAAGCACACTTCCCAAACTTATTTTGGAAACCTGGGTTTAATTTAATCCCTGAATTGATCTGTGTGAAATTGCGATGCTTGTCTGGAACCATGTGAACAAATTGCAGAACAGTCTCTCGACTTTTCAAGGTCGCCACTGCTAGTTGATGTTCATGAAAGTACGCGTAGCCATGCCAAGCATTGTTCATTCGTAGCTTCTCCATGAAATCTCTCGTTCGGAAAGAGTCCCATTCGAAAATACGAAGTTTGTAGTCCATAAAACACAAGAAGAAATCGTCCGCTGTTAACTTTATATTTGACATCTTGTCTGCAAATTGATATAGAATTTTATGAGCATATTTTTTCTCCCGGTAAACGTGCAGTTCTGTTTTTAGCGGGCTCTTTTCATTTGTTTGCTGACTTTATGAATAAAAACCCTTTTTTTCTAATTGTTTTGATTGATCTAATTGTTTCTACGAACTTCAAACATACAAAATTTTGATCATAATTACCATTCAGAAAATAGTTGAAAGAATCTTTTTGCTTTATAATGACGTAAAACATTAAAAAACAGAGCAAAAATTGTTAACTAGTTTTTAAAAAAATGTATAGCGTGGATTTTTATTGCATTTTTTTGCTAGTCAAAACCATGCTTGATGGATGGAAACCAGTGGCGTGAGCAGAAATTTTTCTAGGGGAAGTTTTTCGAAAAAAAGAATGAAAATTTGGTCAACTTTTTTTTAGGTCGACCAAATTGATTTTCGGAGCTCTCCGAAAAAAACTATAAAAACCCTATTTTGTCAAAAAACTTCTGAAGCAAATTGTTGAAAAAACAGGCTGAAAATGAAATTTTGAGCCCTTTAAAAAATATATTTGACCAAAAATTGCATTTTTTCGGCACGCGCTTTCCCCTCAAACTTAGTTATGTTGGCGCCAAAGCTTTTATAACTTTTGATGTTGGCCAGCCAAAAAGTGATCTCGTTAAAGTATACAAAAGGTGGAATCTTTGGAAAAATTTGACAATCAGAATTGAGGGCAACCCCCCTCGGTAAACTACTGATTGAAATTGTATAAAAGTTTCCGTCCCATTTTTTAAATTTCACGTTGTCGCTTATTGATGACCGTGCAGTGAATTTGGATAATGAAAAGGCGCCCTTTTTCGTGTCGGACATTGACAACTATGATTTGCCGATTGGCAGATATCTCCCACGGCTTCCTCTGAGTGATCGTGGAAGTGTCCAGACAGTATTCACACTGCATGTCTTCGTCCAGAATCTTCACCTGCAGTAGCTTCGAGGTGTAGCACTGCGTTGTGATGAGAACCTGCATCATATCACTTATTAGCATTTAGAAAAATTGTATACTCGGGCAAACTTTGTCTTTTTCCATTCAAAGACCCCCCATCCGCACACACACACACACACACACACACACACACACACACTCACCACTTCCAACACATATGTTTCGTTTCAATTTTGAAAAATCCACTTTTAAAACTTTCATAATGTTATCAACTTTAATTCAACATCGTGAATAAATTAATCGTTCTGATCAGATATGTTCTTAATATACCTTTCTTCGAAGCTTATGGCGCAATTAACGTACTTCAAAGTACTGTGAAGTTGTAAGAGTTGCAAAGGGGTAGACACAAAAAATGCTAAGGTAAAATTACCTTAAATGATTTATTAAAATTAAAATTAAGGTAAAGTTTACCTTAAAATAACCTTGATTTTACCTTTAAGGTGTTTATAGGTAAGTTAAGGTGTACTTAAGGCAGTGTAAATTTACTTTATTTCTTAAGGTGTTTTACGATATTTTTTAAGGTAAATTTACTTTAACTTTTTTTGAGTGCATGATCTGATGTGTTTTAAAGGTGAAAAAATTGTAGTTCAATTATTCATTTGAGTTGGATAATCATCGTAAGCAATTAAGTCCATAAATAACCCATAAAACTGTGCAGCTCTTATTTTTCCTTCTAACATTTTCCAGTTGGGTTTTGAAATAGTGAGTTAGGACCGAAGTGTATAACTCATAGAGTAATTTCGGATAGGGTACACCGTCTGCTCGTCACGCTATCTTATTTTCGGCCGGATAGATTCGTGCAACTTCTTAGTCTAATACCGATCCTAGTCTTACTCTTATACTATCTAGTCTCAGGTTGTTTAACTAGTCTCTGCTAGGCTCAATAGATCTAGGGTATACTGGTTTATTGCGGCTGCTGAAGTACTCGGGAGAGTTCAACTAATTTCTAAGTTAAATTCAAATCTCTCTGGTGCTGAAATTACAAGTAATTTCAGCACTTACAAATAAGTGGATTGTTAGTTAGATGGATCATGATTGGTTAATATTAAATACTTTACATTGGTAAAATATCTAATTTATCCAATCATAAAATGTAGTTTAGATCAGGTTCCACCCATCCGGGTTTTACAGAGTTTTTTAGAATAGTTTTTCTGCAATTCGAAAGATGGATGATGGACGTTGGTATTTGGCGAACATCTTATTTCTTCTGGGTTTTCTTATTAGAGAAGTCCCAGATTCAATCATTGTGTCTTCTCAAGACAACGACTGGGTTTTCGCAACAAACTCAAATCTGATTTCAGAATGGTTGGCTATGTCAGGTTTTTCTGTTTCATTGGTGAGAATTTCTTTGTGTTTGACCTTGTCTGGGAATGGCGTGGAGATTGTGCGTGGTGGGGATGCCTGGTTACTCGGATCTGTACGTATACTTGAACATCGAGGTGGTCATTGGTCTAGTTCAATGAAGTCCTTTTCTGCGAAGTCAAGTCGTACTCTAAATCTTTTGAGTTGTGATTGTGGGCGGCATATTGATTGTAGTTGGCCATTCTTTCTCGAGTGTAGTAGGGTTGTTTTGTCTTTGGATGTTCGTCCTTGGTGTTGTATTCTGATCTATGTATTGCATAATGTAATTTACATTTTATAAAACTTTTATTAGTTTAATATTTTTTAATTATGATTTTAGTTAGTTGTTTTCACAAAAGCTTTTTGTTTTAGTTCAGTTATTTTGAAGAGTTACTCACCCTTGAGTAGCTCTTATTAAAAATAGGAGTGTGGTCACAAAGCGTGGATGTAGCACGGTGGGTTAGGCCGGCTATAGAGCATGCTCAGGACGTCCTTCCTGGTGGGTTAGGCCAGGAGTGGGAGTATGATTGCATGCGGTTTTTGTGAGAGGTCCTGTTATGTGACAACGTTTTATGTTGGGTTTGTTGTGGTTTTTCTTATGTTTTGTTGGTTGTGTCCTTTTTTCAAAAATCAAATTGTTTGTGGTATGGGTTTGTCTTTCGACTTTTTTGTGTTTTATTATTTCTTTCTTAGACTTTATAATAGTCTTCAAAAGAATAAATTATCCAGTTTTAAACTGGGTTTATCCGGTTTGGGTACCGTTGGTTTCCTTTTCTTAGTCATGCTGTTATGCTATGTGTTGTGGTGTTTAGTAAGCTGCATTGGTTAGTTTTGTTTAGTATATAATTCCTTTCCAACCGGGTTAAAGGAAAGTTTGAAACGTGTTATCTTGTGTTAGAGTTATCGAGTGTGAAAGCTTGAAACTGAAATTCATTATTTTAAACAATTCTTCGTGGGCGAGCTGTGCGAGTGTGGATAGAATTCTTATGCGAGTGAATGAGAATATCAAAAGGTCAGTACTGCTTTTGCTTCTTATGAATTTACTACATAGAATTTTAATTTTACTGCTAGTTGTTGGGGGAAATTAAGTTACAAATTTTCATCATTATTAGATTTACTGCTGGTGGGGGAAAAATTTATAAATTAATTTACTGCATTGGTATTATATTTATTTAATTGTTGGTGCAAAAATTTAATAGGGTTTTAAACAGTTTTGAAGTAGTTTGCTATTTTTTATTTTTCTTTTGTGAATTTTTCAGATGATCGTTGGATGAAGGCTAAATTTCTAAAGAAAACATGGATAAAGAATGGTGAGTTTCTAATGTTTGAATTAATTAGTAATATGTATAATTCATACTTACCTGTTAGTCGTCGGGGAAGAAACCGTGGGGGAAAATGTCGTGAATGAGATCTGAAGTTGTTAGTAGTTTGGCTAATATGCGGATGATATTTTTAGTTTGAAGCAGTGGCCAAAGCAATTGAAGTGCCTTAATTGTGGTTAGTTCTTCAGTGCCAACTGCAAATTCATAAGGTGTGTTTTGGATTAGATTATATAATTTGTGGTTGAATTTAGTGTTACGGATGAATTCTAAAATGGGGATTTCTATAGGTTGTACAAACTCGTGTGGGATGAGGAAGGGTCGGGAATACCATGAAGGTTAGTATCTTTAATGCAATATGTGAAGTTAAGAAAGAATGGTGAGGTGTATTTGGAATTGATGAATTGAAAACGATGGTGTGGTTGTCTGGAGGGAGTGTGTAGGTCAAAGTGATTTTGGATGAAACGATAATAAGTATATGTGTGTGTTTGTTTAGTGCGCAACATAATATCGTGTGAGCAGTGCAAATCTCTTTCATGTGGTGCAAGGAAATGAAAGGTTAGTGAAAATATTTGGAAGCGTTCTTTAAAACTTTCGTAGGCTTGCGTGTCTGTTAGTGCTTCTGAGATAATGTGGTCAAACTTGCGATCGAAGATATTTAGTGTAAATACATATGGTGTTTTAATGAAAAATTTCTCGGTGATTTGTGGGTTAGCGAAGCGATCGTCGTCTAAGAATTGATCTTGGTTAGTTCTGATGATGTTATGGTCGTAATATTCTAGTGTATATTCATTAGCTCGGGGTGCAGTGTGTGTTTTTAGTGATTTTTTGTATCCAATGTAAGTAAATTGTCTAGGTGTTAGTGGTGTAGTGAGTCGATATAGCATGTCCATATTTCGTTCTATATCGATATGAGTGTTAGATAAAGGTAAGCAAAGGGGATTTGTAAAATGATAATATGAGGTCCAAGGAAGGGTAGGCATTAAAACGTATTCGTCTACAAAGTTACGTGTCTCGTTAGTGTCATGAGGGGTGTTTAAGGTGTATTGTGGAAATGAGGGTAAGGTGATAGCTAAAAATTCTTTTGTGTTAGTGTGTTGTGGATGGTTGATGTATTCACGGGCTGTTCCTGGTTTCGCTGGGAAAGGATGGTTGGGGAACTTCCTTTTAAAAGTGCGGTAAGCTCTATTAGTGCTGAGTGAAGATACAGTAGTTGTGAATGATGGTGCTAATGAATCAGTATAAATTGAAGAGGGTGTAGGGGTAGGGGGTTGGATGAATCTATTGTGGATGAGATTTGGTTTATGGTTGGGGTGTCAAGGTGATAGGATTGTTGTTGTAAGGTAATGAAATTATCTAGTTCTGGGGAGATTCGGGGGGTGTCTGAAGAATGAGATGATTGGTTTGAGTGAAGTGAGGAGTAGGTTGGAGTGACTTGGGAAGCATAAGAGGGTGTAGAATTGGTTGGGTCAGGGTTATTTGGTAATATGGGTTGAAAAGGGGGTTGGGAAAAATTTAAGGGATTGGTGTGGAAATTATTTGATGGAGATGGTTCGGAGTCGGCAAATTCATCGGGGGTTTCAATATTCGGGTTATTGAGTTGTGATATGGAGTATAAAACTGAGATGTGTGAGTTAGTATCGGAATTCATGCCGGATGTTACATTACTGGATGGGAAATCGGGTGGCGGAAAAGCAAAAAGTGGTATTATTGGGATTGTAGTGGTGAGGTTGGTTGGGTGGGAATTTGATCGGTGTAGGGATCCAAGTTGTCGGCTCATCGTGGGCTAAAAAAATTATTATTTTGAGACTGAAAAGCGGTGGTATGGGGTTGTTCTATAATTTGTTCATAAGTATTTTCATCTTGTGAGTGGTGTGGCATTATATGTTGAATGGGACTTTGTGATATGGTTGGTCTAAAATTATTATGTGTTATGGCTAAATTTCGAAAATTACGTGGGACTAGGGATAATGGATGGTTATGTGGTAGGGGTGGTAACTGTGGTGCTGTTGGTGTTGTGTCTGCATTGTTATGTTCTTCGTCGTATGTGTTCTGTCTTGTTGCTATTTTTGTGTTATATTCTTTTATTTGTGCGTCTAAAAGAATTTTGTTTATAGATGTAGAAAATATTCCAAAAAATCCTGCAAATAGTATGCGTGCTACACTTGCTTGTCGATTGACTTGTGTGTGTATAGCACATGTGTTATAGATTCCTTTTAAGAGTGAAAAAAGAAATCCAATAAAGTTAAACATTGCGTATAAAATAGTTAGTTTTTCTAAGATGTAGTAGGGCCATCCTAGAAAATCAAGAATTTCATTCTTGAGTGTAACAAAGCTAAAAATATTGATAGGTGATATATCTTGGGGACGGTATTTTTCACCGTTTAGATATATATAATCTTTAATGTCTTTAAAATATCCGCTATAGTCTTGCGTATAGATGTCTGCAAATCCTGCGGTTTCGGCAAGTTTGCGTAAGTTTTGGTCAATTGATTGTCTTTGTATTGTGTCCATTTGTGTTAATAATTCCTGGAATTGTTGTGTTCTAATGTGATGTTGAATATCTGATTTTGAGTATATTCCTATTGATTGTAAGTCTATATTTGGGTTTCGAGCGATAGCGCGAATGCTTTCTGGTGAAAATTTTTTGAGTGATTGCAGTAATGTGGGATATGGGGTGAGAAGGTAATATTTATCTTCATCAGGGTTTAGTTGTACTACGTTGTGGCTATTTTCTGATCCACATGGAACTGCTGTATCCCAGAAATAGGTTCTTCGTGAAAGTGTGTCAACGAAATGTACTTTATTCTTATAAAAGATAGGGATTCTTTTATAACATCGTTTATCTTCAAAAACGTATAGTGGTGATACTTTTTTAGTACAAGTATAAAACCATAAGATGTTTCCTTCATAGTCTAAAAAATTTGATCTATTTCCTGATAGTAAATATCCTGCGTAGGGTATTTTTAATACTGCTAGTGCAAGTGATTGTAATATTTGTGTTCTCTCTAATTCGCATAGTTGGTGTAATGTTTCTAATTCGGAGAGTGGCATTTCTTGAAAAATTCGGCTAATCGTGTAGTCTAGTTTCATATCTAAGTGAATATCATAGTGGATATTACCAAAATATGTATTATTCATTAGTGATAGTTCTTGTAAACGTGTGCTTTGATCGTTTTGGGGTTTTAAATGTCCACCAGGTTGACCTGTATTCTTTTGAAAATTAACTGGTATATATGATGTTCCTTCGTTTAGGGGATGACTTGTGGCGTATGGGTCGACTTTTATTTTTCCAGTGGTCATGTCGAATCCATTTTCGTATTCAACTAATATTTCAGAGTATTGTGTTTTGTGAAGTGGGTTTCTGTACTTACATGCAAGTTCTGTTTCTTGATATATTTGAAAACGTGTTAATTTATTTTCTATATTATGAATGTTTCGAAAATTTGAACTTATTTTGCGTAATGGATTTACATGTTCATATGGTATTGATTGTATAAAATATTTTTCGTGAAATTTTGTCATACGAGCGTGTATTTTTGCTACTTGAAATGTTGTACATGTGTCTTCGGGGAACCAAACAATTGTTGCTTGTGTTCTGGTTGTAGGGTCGCAATAACCTTGGTCGTTTTTACAAGGTAATCTAATTCCTTGGTAAATCATTGTGTTGTCTGATAAATCTCGTGTGAGTTGTATTTTTTCGAGTTGTATTTTCCAATCGAAAAACTTTATTTCTTGGTATCCTTTATTTTTTGTGTCTGCTTTGCAGTTTGATGGGTCATTTATACCAATGTGTGGTATCCAGTGTTTATCGTGTATGTCATAGGTTAATCGTCCGTGTGCGCCGTTGTATGGGTATTTTTCATCTAATTTTATATGTCCTTGATATCTTTCAAGTTCTGCTTGATGTACAGAATCTGAAAAAACTTGGAAATATACTAAATTTTTATCTGTGTTTTTATTTTTGGTGATGGTTAGTCGGAGTAACTCGTTTTTACAATCTTCGGGATTGAGATGTAAAAGTCGTTCTATATTACTCTGGTAGAATGATTAATGGTCAAGTCGGTTTTTATTTCCGTTTGAGACTTGTGAACAATGTACTTTCTTTTCAGAAAATGTTGCTGTGAATTTATATTCTATAACTGTAGTTGCTCGGGCTTTTGAATAAAGTGTTGCTATGACATTTGTAGTTTCTATGGCTTGGGGTTCTGTTTCGCACTGTGATACTTGATTTATTGCATACTTGTGTAGTGTTTTTTGTTCGTTTTCTTCACAATCGTAATGTGTTACTAATAAATCTTGGGGTCCTGTGCGGGGAGAAGGGTTTATGTTTTGATTTGAGATTACTAGAAAAAGGAGTTGGAGAAAAATTAATAATTTTAGAATATACATGTGTATGATAATCCTGAGTATGGGTTATAAAATGTGATGTAACCAATTGTGTTTTTGGTATATCTGTCGTATTTATATATTACTTCAGTGGTTATAAATGGTGGTGGTAGTGATTGAGCTGTTATGTTTGGTGGGTTTAATGGGTAGGGATGTTGAGTAATGTTGTTTAATTTAACTGTGATTTCAAACTTTAATTGTAAACTGTTTTGTTGGAGTATTTGGATATTGTGATCACGGATATCGTCGTGAATGTCTTGTCGGTATTGTAATCTATTAAGTGCCCAGTTGTGGAGGCGATTACTTTCTAGATGTTGTCCAAATAATGGTGGAGGGGCTGTAAATGTATTCCAATCTAGTCTTAAAGGGATATTTGTTGATGATTGTTCTCGATATCTGGCGTCGAGATTATTTGGAAAATTTAAGTTAAAAGGTGGTGGTGAAATCTGGCTTATTGATGGTGTTGATGGTAGTGATAATGTTTCTGGTAGTGATGAGGATGTTGTTGTATCCGTAGAAATATCTATTGGATCATTGACTAAATTTAATTCACCTTGTGTAAATGAATGTTTTGTCCAATATGGTAGTCGTGATGCCTGGTTTGGGGGGTTAAAGGGATTTTCACGTATTTGTTCAGATGTTGGTGTTGAACCTAAGTAATCTGATGGTAGGCTTGAGGTGCTACGTTGTGAAAGAAGCGTAGGGGTTTCTGGTAATATACCAATGGGGTTTTCTGGAGTGTTTTGTGATGGGGATTGAGGTATATCAAAATGAACTCGGGGAGTTAGAAAATTCTTGTTCCGTCGAGGATGTATAATTTGTCTATTTATTTCGACTGTATTTTGGTTTTGACTAGGATTTCTTATTCTACTTAATTCTTGTGGTAGTGTTGGGTATAAGTTATATGTTGGTTCGCTTAGAGGTGCTTGTCGTTGAGCTGGTTCTAGTGGTTCTGATAAACGAGCGTGTCGTTCTTCAAAAGTGTATGGGTTATCTTGAAAGGAAATTCGTGTAGATGTTTGAGGATTATTGGTAGTTGAAGGTGTTGTTGGGTTATCTTGGGATGATGTCGGTGAAGACTGACTTGGTGACTTTTGGGTAGCAATTTTTGATAGCTTTTTGGTCTATTCTTTTATTGAAAAAGTTAATGTTTATTAAAGTATTCTTCTAAGAAAAGAATTAGGAGGATTGTTGCTAGAGCGAATGTGATGATTGCTTTCTTTATACATTTGCATATAGTCAAAATGAGGGATGATAGAAATGTTATGAAAATTACAAATAGTAGAAAAATATCAGTTCTACTGAAAATAGTTCGTATCATTTAGACAATTTTATAAATCGTACCTGTGTATATAATCAAGGGTTTTTGAAAGTTGGAGAAATAGTTCGAATATAGTGTAGAAAATTAAAAAAATATTACAAAAAATGATTAAGAGTATTAGAAAAGATTCAAGGATATCAAAAAGAAATATTATGAAAGTTTCAAGTATCGTAAAAAATTGTTTGAGGTTTGTGATAATTTTAGTGACTGTTTGATAGAAGAGCATTTAAGAAATGGCTTCGTGATCGAATATTTTTTGTTGTTTGGGGCAATTTTCAAGTGTGGTCGGATTATTTATTAGTTTTTTGACAAGTGGGTTGAGTTTCGTAAAAAATTGTTGGGGGCAATTTTTATGGTGATCGGGAGGTCTTCTTTGTCTTTATTTTCATTTGTCAAATGATCTGGGGTATTTTTGAGATTTTTATACTTTAGGCTAAATAAAATGGTCGTTCTTTTACTTTAGGCTAATTTAACATATTTGTTTGGGGGGTATTTGAGGGCTGAGTTGGGGAAATATTGTTGATCTTTGGTTTATTAGATAAGGGAGGGTTATGATATTATGGAGATATTTATTTTAGTTGTCAAGTTGGAGTGGTTTGCTTATTTTTGACCTGGAGGTCGTAGAGTTATAGTTATAGATATGCCTGGAGTTTAATATTTTTCGTCTAGTTGGTTTGTGTTAAAGTTATAGAAGGTGACGGATTGAATGAATCCTATTGGCTAATTTTGAACTAGAATCGCTGCGTGTTTATCAGCATGTTATCTTGAAAAATGAAAGTGTGAAATGTTTCAGAGGTGCAAAGAGTTTTAAATGTAGAATTTAAGGTTGTTTTTGAAATTCAACTTTCTTTAATATTTTAGATTGTGGGATGAATATTTTATAATTTTTACGTGGTTGATTTCTAAGTCGTGAAGACTCTCTATGTTCTGA
This sequence comes from Symsagittifera roscoffensis, assembly GCF_963678635.1. NCBI lineage: Eukaryota > Metazoa > Xenacoelomorpha > Acoela > Convolutidae > Symsagittifera > Symsagittifera roscoffensis. The sequence continues at coordinate 42,960,055 of NC_087067.1, forward strand.
TTTGTCGATTTGTTTTTGGGGTATTATTTGTTCTGTCATTTTTCTATTTTTTCTTTCTTTTTGAGATGTATTTTGATCGAGATTTTTTGTATTGTTTTTTGTGGTGTTTGATTTTGTATTTTGATTTCCGAGGTGAATATCATTTTGTTCCTTTGTTATGGTGTCCGTATGTGGGTTATTTTGAATAACTTTTAAACCTGTAAAAGAATATAATTGAGTTAGTTCGCGGAGTGCGTATTCTTTTGGATAATAAGGTAATAGGTTATTTCGGTGTTGAACGATTTCTTTTTTATCTGAGTCGGTGATTTTATATGTAACATCAGTGGGTTTTGCAATTATTTGGTATGGTCCTTTACGAAGGGGTTGTAACTTTTTTGAAATTCATTTTTGAGTATTAAAATTGGGTATTAAAACAAGTGTTCCAATTTTTAAATCGGAGGCTGGTGTAAAGCGTGAATTTATTTGTTCATTAATATTTTGCCTTTGTAACAACTTTTTTGTTACCTTTAGGTAAATTTCATTGTGTTTTTTATCTCTGTTTAAAATCCATTCGGTGTGTGTACCGGAGGCTAATTTAAGAATTTGTGGGTGATGAAAATGATCTTCATCGTGTGTATGTAATGGTAGGTTATAACAAATTGAGTCTTTATTTGGTTGACAATAACCTTGTGCGTTTTTATGAGAGTTTGCTGTAAACATTATTGGTTTGCGTGGCTTTTGGTTAAAAACCATTTGATATGGTGACATTCCTAAAGTTGTCGTGATTTGTGAATTATATGCTAAGGGAAATAGTTTTACATCTGCTGACCATTCGGTATATCTTGTATCATTTCCATTGATGATACATCTGAGATATTCTTGTAATGAACGGTTCATACCTTCGACTAAGCCGTTTGTCCAAGGTGCGTGAGATGTACGTGGTTTGTGTTTAATGTTATATAAATGACATAGTGTGATGATTTCATTATTTATGAATTCTGTACCGTTGTCTGTAACTAAAATTTCTGGTAGTCCGAATTTTGCTATCCAGTGTTCATAGAGTGTTGTGTAAGCGTAATAAGCGTTACAATGTGGTACTGGGTTAAGTGCTACATAATGTGTAAATGCGTCAACAATTACCATAATGTAGGAGTTTCCTTCGGATGAGGGTGAAATTGGTCCTTTGGTATCAAATGAGATACGATGATTAAAGTACAAACTTTGTCCTTTAAAATCTTGTTTTTGTGCTATTTGTTTTTGATTTGGGTAAGGTTTATTTAGTTGACATACTATACAGTCATTGCATAGTACTTTTATCCAAATTGGTGCATTTGGGAAATAAAAGTTTTGTATAAAATTTGAATATGTTTTCTCTGATCCAGAGTGTCCTTTAATATTTTGTGTATGTGAAATATTAAAAGCTATAAGAATCATACTTAAAGGGAGACAGGGAACTGTAGATTCATTTAATTTGTATTCTAGAAGGTCTGTGTTTTCGTTAATTGTTGTATTGTTGAATTTTCGAAAATATCTGAGGAGTGTTTTGTTTCCTAGAATATTTGAATCTGCTTTGATAGGTTTAGTTTTATATTTGTGCCATGATTTCAGTTGTCGAATTACTGGGTCAAGATTTTGATATTGTTTCAGTGTTGAAATTGTAATTGTTTCTGTTGGGGGGAGAAAAATGTTTTCGATTTCTAATTTAGATAAGGGTATTGTGTCAAGTGGGTCATGGAGGTCAAAAACTTGGTTTATTGTGTATTTTGAATCGTTTGTTTGTGGTCCTGATAAGTTTATTTTATCAGTCAGATTTTCTTTTTCAATTAGTGGAAAAGGGTCTTTTTTAGGCGGGTGTTGTTTTATTCTTTTTTGTTGGGTGTTGTTTTTTATCCATTGTGAATATGGGATTGGTTTAAAAGTTGATGTTCCAAGTAGATCAACTTCATAGTGATTATTTTGACAATCTAAATAAAGTGGGAAATGTTGTAAATTATTTATTTGTGATTGTTCAACGTCAGTTCTTACTACATATTTGCATTCCAATCGGGGTGATGTTTCATTTTCTGCAAGGTAGAATTTTATGTTTTTGGGTATTTCAACTGTGGTTTTTCGTGTAAGTAATTCAGGTGGCGTATTTCGACTTAAGGTGTCTGGTAATGCAAGATTTTTTCCTGCGGTCCAAACTATATGTAAGTTTGGGAATTTCATTAAAATGAGTTGAAATCTATAAACTCGGTGGTTTGGATTAGACTTTTGTGTAAAAAGAAAGATGATTGGTTTATGGTCTGTGAATAGAACTGTGGGATGTTTTGATCCAAGTATCAGAAATTCATATTCTGTTAGTGTATATATTATGGCTGTACATTCTCTCATTAGAGTTGAGAGTCTTAGTTCTGCTTGAGTGAATAATCGAGAATTTGCTGATATGAGGTTCATTTTATTTGTACTATTATGTGATTGTAATAATGCTGCGCCGATGCCAAAGTTCGAAGCATCGCACATTGCATAAAATGGTTGATTTGAATCTGGAATTGTGTTTGAAATTTGTTCAGTTAGAAGTTTTTTAATTTCTTCAAATCGTGCTTGATGTTCTATATTCCATTCAAAATTATTTTGTTGTCTAAGTATGTTATAGAATGGTCGTAGATATAATTGCATTTTATAAACATATTTGCTTAAAAAGTTTAACATTCCAAGGAATTCTTGGATTTTCTTTTTATTTGTTGGTGGTTGGAGTTTTTGAATAGCGTCTATACGTGATTTCAATGGAGTGATTGTTTTTCTTTCTATATTATGTCCTAAGAATTTAACTTTTGTCAAAAAGAAGTGTGATTTATCGGGGGCGGCCTTCAGATTTTCGTTCTGAAGTATTTGGTGATATTGTTCTAAAAAATTGAACATTTCCTCTTTTGTTTGTGATTGCATAAAAACATCGTCTAAATAGGTGATTGCGTTTTTCTTGAGTATTAGTGGTCGAAAAATTTTGCTCATAAAAGCTGAAAATGCTGCTGGTCCTATGGATATTCCATAGAATAAGCGGTTGAATTCGTATTGTTGATTTCCAATGACAAATTGTGTTAAGCGTCGTGATTGTTCATCTAATGGCATTTGATTATATGCACTATTCATATCGGCGGTGGTAAAGTATTTTCCGTTTATTTTTGTTAAAATAACTTGTATTGGTTCAATGGGCCAATTACACTTTGATTCATCTATGAGTGAATTGAGGTATCTAGCATCGAGAACAATTTTTAATGATTCTCCTTTGGCTAGAATGATAACAGGGTTGATAAATGTGTTGCCTTTTGGTTGTTCCTCTTTGTTTACTGGTGATATAATGTTGTATTGTTCTAAAATGTCGAGTAATCTGTTCACTTTATCGTGTAAGTGAATTGGTACTTTACTTGCTCTTTGTTTTTTGAAAACTGCGTCTGGTTTTAATGGGAGATGTAGTGATGAGCTGATTTTGCCAACATCAAATTTGGATGTTGCATAGACTGATGAATATTTAATTAGCTGTTTTGCTAGTTTTTCAAATTCGTCTTGTGTTATTTGTGAATGTTGGAAATTAAACATTGTTAAAAATTTCTGTTGATTCTCTGTGTAGTTACTTATGTTGAATGTAGGTTTGAAATATGGGGTTTTTGTGAAATAATCCGTATTTCTGTTTTCGTTACTTATTATATTATTTATAGATAATTCTTCATTAAGGATTGTGGATTGGCAAATATCTGGTAATTGGAGAATATTTTTTACACGATATGCTTTTTCGTGTATTGGTAATATTGTAGCGTTGGTTTCGCAATAGCCTAAAAGTCCTAAAGGTAATGTTACTTGGTAAGGTGTATTGTTGTATACATGTAAGGAAATAATATCTGAATTCGAGTTTTTCAAATATTTTATTGATGAGATTGTGATTTTGAAAAACTTATGAATAGAATTGAATTCAAAATCTGACATATAAAATTTTTGTTTGTTTTGTTTTTTATCATATTGGTGAACTTGTTTGATTGAAAAATTATAGATGTTTCCTGATAGTGGTTTCAAGTGTTTTCTTTGCTGGTTATATATTGGGTAAAATTTTGAAAAAAATGGTGGTTGTTTATTTAATCTTTGAAAAAATGTTAGGGATGTGTCTTTTGTTTTTGTATATTTATCTTTGATTAATATTTTGCTATTCAAGATGTTGATTGTTGGTATATATTTAGAGATAAATGGTATTCCAATGATATTATGTTTAATATCAGTGATATGGAATATTTGTTTAAATGGTTTGGTTAAAATTTTGTTTTGCTCCATTGTTCTTGTGGGGAGAAGAAATAATTGAATTTTTCCGTAATTTATTAATGTTGATCCTTGTGCTGTTGCTAGTTTGCTGGAGGTTTCAAGAGGTGTTAGCTTTGGGTGTAAGGTTTTTATTTCATTCCATGTGGGAATGTTTATTATATTTGATTCTGCTCCTGAATCAATTAAAAAATCAATTTCAAGATCTGGTGGTTGAAATTCTTTGCTTTTTGGGCTTTCCAAAAGAAATGGTATTGTCCAAATTTTTTCTTGGGGTTGTTCTTTTTGTATGTTTTGATAGATGTGATTTGTATTCAAACATTTTGTTTTTTCTTTCTCATTGGGTTGGTTTGTAGTGTTAATTTCATTAGTTTTTTGTGTCGTCGGTGTGGAATGGACGGGTTCAGTATAATAATTGCGAAGGAGTTCTGATTGATTCTCATATATGTGTGATGAAAAAAGTTCTTCATATATAACAGGTTCATAGTCATTTTCGACTTTTATCATGTTGATGGAGAGAGTGTTTTCTGCATCGCTTTCTGAATCTGATGATTCACAGTTTATTTGGTTGAGTTGTAACGTATCAGTTACTGTGTCATCAATACCTGGAGGGTCTGATGTTGTTTCTGGATTAGATTGTACTTGATTAATATGTCTTTGATGTTTAGGTGTACTACTTCTGTGGCGATTATTAGAATTATTATAGTTATTATTATTCCGGTGTGGTGATTGGGAATAATTTCTATAACGATTATTATAACTTGAGTGTCGATTTTGTGAATTATTTCGCGATCTGTTTTGGTAATTATTGTTTGGTCTGTTATAGTTCGATCTGTTATATGAGTTATTCCTTGATTGATTGTTCGGGTAATTCTGGTTTCGGTTGTTTGAATAACTTCTATTCCGATTATTTGAGTAGTTTCTATTCCTATTGTATGATGAATTTCGTGATTGATTGTTTGGATAATAATTATTTCTTGATTGGGAATTAGATCTAGAAACAAATCGTTGTGTATTTGAATGTGATCTGGAGTAGTTATTTCGACTATTTGGTCTATTGTAGTGATTTTGTGATGAATTATGCGTGTTTCTTCGTTCTGGTGATCTTCCTCTATAACTTGAGTTATATGGTGATTGATTTCTTGTATAATTTGTATTGTTCGGGAGTGGTTTTCCTGAACTGTTGTTGCTGTAGACTGTTTTGTTCGGTAGATTTTGGTCTTTTTTCATGTATTGATAGAATGATTTATTTGGTTCTTTATATTTTTGAGGTTTATTTTGATTGTCTTGCTGTTTTTGTCTACATTCAGAAATACTATGTCCGTATCGTCGGCAATAATTACACCATTTTTTGAAAGATGGTTTGCCTTTAAAGTTTGGGTGTTTTTCGTAAATATTGAGTATTTCAGTGATTTTTTCAACGAGATCTGTATCTGATTCTTGTATATTGTTTATATTTGTGGAAGCTGTTTCAATTCTGTTAACGTATTATAATTTCAGATTTTCCGTTTCTTCGAGTTTCATTGTGATTTCTGCTTGTTCTAGTTTGTCTACTAGTTTTCGAAAATCTAAATCGGGTTCTCGAATTGACGAAGGATGGGATGCTCTCTTTTTTATTGCTATTTTCCTTAATTGTGGTGTTAAGGTCATCATTAAGATTTCTGTCATCTTTGTGTTTTTATAGTCATGTGTATTTTATGAATATGCTTTTCGAACTAGTGTTTCGATTCGTACTGCTAATTGCTTGATGGTTTCGTTTCGTAATCTGCGAATTTCATTACATAAAACTCTTTGTTGTTGTTTGTTTCTTTCGGAGTCAAACATTTTTGAAAATTCTTGTGTAAATCTTTTCCAATTTGATTTTATTTCTATAGGCAATACTGAAAACCATTTTTGGGCTGCGCCATCTAGAGTTGTTTGTATTAACGCTGTGCGTCGATGTATCCAGTTTTTATGTAGTGGCGTATTAATTGGTTCAGGTCCTATATTTAAAATCAAATTTGCTGTGACTGCATTTAAATAGTCTTCTACAGAATATTCAGGGTCTGTTCCTGTGAATACCATTAAAGGTTTATTTGATGTTATTGATGATCCACCCATAAGGTATGGATTCATCGTCATTTGTAATAATTCTGCTGCATTTGGCATTTGAGAAAAATTTGAAAGTTGATTTCTTGTTATTTCGTGTTGTTGAAGATAATATGGGAGTGGTATTTCATTTTGCATTTGTGCTGGTTGGTACGAGTTTGCAATCATTGGGTTTTGTTGCTGAATTGGTTGAAAAGATTTATTAATTGGGTTTTGTTGTTGAATTGGTTGAAAAGATTTATTAATTGGGTTTTGTTGTTGAATTGGTTGTTGAATTTGTGTATCTATTGGTTGTGGAGAAAAAATTCTATGATATGTATGTGGTTTCTGTATTCCTTGTCCACGATATTCTTGATTATAGGGTGTCAATATATCTGGTTGTAAGAAATCATCATCTGAGGATAAGTAATCCATTTGATAAGATGTTTGTTTTTTATTTTTATTTTGTTGAAAAAATGGATAGTTTTCACTACGATCCTGTGGAGGATGTAAATTTGTTTGGATATTTACTGAATTAGGTGGTGCCATTGGGTTATCCCAGTTTTGAGATCTTGTATAATTACTAAAATTTTTTCGTGGTTGATAATTTGTTTTTGATGGATGTGTGTAATTATAATTATGGTCTGCAAAGTTGTTTCTAGTGAACGTTTTGCGTGTTTTTGGCGGTATTGTCATGGGTTTGTATGTTTGGTAATCCATGTGTGAATATTTTGGAGCAACCGAAGGTTTAACGGTTGATTGTAATGTTACCTGTGTTTGTGAAGAATTTGTATTTCTTGGTGTTGTTAAGTTTGGACGTATTGGTGAAATACTTTGTTGTGTAGTTGTTGTGTGTACGATTTCTTCATTTATGAAATGTGATGGTGTCTGGATATCTTGTTGAGTAAGATTCCTAGTTCCATTGAGGTTTTCATTGTGTATGACTGTAGAGTTTAAACTATTATTTTGCATATCGGGTAAAAATGTATTATAGTTTAATGGTGTTGCATCAATGGTTAATGGTATTACTCGTACATAATCTCTTACATAAGATATCGTACTTATTGCTTGACTTGAGATTGATTGTGGGAAGTTTATGAATGCGGGATGAGACCATTCGGGGTCCCAAACATAGTCTGATTGTTCTGTGATGGCAGTATCATCGTTGGAGTTTTGGGGTCTAAAGTTTTTTCTTGCTTGTGAAATTAAATCAATATTATGTGTGAAATAATCTATTATGAACCATGCCAAGATTTTTTGTAAGTCCTGTTTTGTATGTTGTGAAACTTCATCTTTCGTGAAATTTTCTTTAATTATATTTAGAAAACTAGAGAGTAGTGTGATTTCATGTCGTACTCTTATATGTTTAGATGTTTCTGTCGGTGAGACATTTGGTATCTGGATTTCGTTTTCTAATATCGAGATATAACTATATATTATCGCAAAAACTTCATTGGTGAATATGGAGTTTGCTCTTTGTGAGTTATTATATTGGATGCTTTTTATATATTCTGAGAATATTTTTGAGAATTCTAAATCAAGGTCGTCTGTTTGAATTATATATTTACTGTGATTCTGGTTTGGTGAGCTGAATTCTATGGAGTAGATTCCGTATTGTTGTGTTAGGTTACATATATCTTTTAGATAGTGATCGATAATTTGTCTTTTGATTTTTACATCTGGGAACTCTGTTTTACATGGACTGATTCCGGGTTCAAACAAATTTAAGAGTAAATTTTTGCAGAATATATGCTGTCCTCTATCAGTGGTTGCGTCTACGATAAAGGGGAAAATATCATCATCATCTGGACTTTCTTCACCTGGGGTGTGCGTTGAGCTCATTTTTTCGTTCGATGACTGTTAATATGTAATTATCAACGTGTCTAATTGGTTGATTCCAATTGTATAAATGTACTGGTTTGTGTTTATACTGCTTTTTTATTCTTCTTTTTCCTCTTTTTGATGAATTTGAAGTTGTTTCTGAGTCAGAGAAATATAATTGATCGTGAATTGGGCAATTTTTATCTATTGATTCTTTTAGTTTATAAAGTTCGTCTAAACTGTTGGTTTCTGATTCTGAAAATGCGTTTCGATTTTTTGAAAATCTTTTTCGTGTTATTTGTCTTTGTTTAGTTAGTATTTTTCTCTTTAATGTTTGTCGTTTTGTTCTAATGTATCCAACTGTTTGTGTATGAGGTGTGATTACAAGGTCGTATTTTTTGTTATTTATTTCACAATTGTGTAAAACGATTGTTTGTTTATTTCCTAGGTTTTTAAATGACATAAGGTTTAGGATGACGGATGCAAAAGGTTGTTAAATGATTTCTATTTGCTTAAACTGTTAGTCCTTACGATTTTTTTGTTAGCCTAACCTGGGTCTATTTGTTCAGGGTTGGGGAGAAAAGTATATCGATTCCGAAGAATGATTTTATACTTTCTCGTGGCTAGTATAAGCTAAGGTGTTAACTTACTTAATCTTACTTAAGGGTAGTGATTGTGTTCAGGGTTGGAGAATAGTAAATCGATCCACAGGGTTCAGGTATAATTAGAACACGAGTAGTTCGTTAGATACTATTTTAAACTTACTAAGTCTAAGATTTATCCTGGGTCTGGTAAGAGGGGGGATCAAGTGAAGGATGAATAACCGAAGTTCTTCACTGTTTATCCTAATTTGAATGATTAGTTTTGTTCAAAAATTTCTATTAGTCCTGGGTTTTTAGAAAGGGTTGGATAGTGAATCGACGTTTGAGGTCGTTAGACACTCGTTTAAGTGGGTGGGGGAGAACAAAATTGTTCTTTTTGATCCAAGGATAGGCCTTGATGATCAAGTTTTAAATTTAATTAAATAGAAAATGATTTAAGATCCAAGGATAAGCCTTGATGATCTGATTTTAAAATTAAGTGAATTTAAGTTTAAAATGGTTTAAATTTGTGTAAAGAATAGATTTAGTATTTTTATGATATTAGTGAGCTTATGATTGCTGTTATGTTTAGGTGATGAAGCTGGAACAACAGGATGATTTATAAATACTAATCATTTATTGTCATGCTACTAATTTTTATTTTGATTTTTCAATAAATATTTTTCAAACATGTTTTGTATATTACTGCAGAATTTTGGAAAACGATCTGAGATCTTTTTATCAATCGTTATTGTATATTAATAATTTTGTTTAGCGCCTGAAATGATTTTGAAGATTGACTTCAAAATTTTATGTTTGCAAATGAAAATCTAAATTCATTGCTAGTAGTATTCTAAATACAAAAGTTTGTTCTGGCTTTTGCCGAACTATCATATAACTATATGGTAAGTTTCTGCTTTGTCGTATGTCGTCTCTGGTTCGAGGTCTTCTTCCAATTCCGGGTAGTTCTGTTATCGTTCGGAATATTGGCTCTGATCTATTGAGTCGTAGAGACATTTCGATTAAATTATTGTCGTATAACATTTTGTAAAAATGTTTTGTCTAATTTCTAATCTATTATTGGTTAATGCTAAGCTATTAAGGTCTTGTTCGAGACTTATGGTCGCACCAGATGAGTTAGGACCGAAGTGTATAACTCATAGAGTAATTTCGGATAGGGTACACCGTCTGCTCGTCACGCTATCTTATTTTCGGCCGGATAGATTCGTGCAACTTCTTAGTCTAATACCGATCCTAGTCTTACTCTTATACTATCTAGTCTCAGGTTGTTTAACTAGTCTCTGCTAGGCTCAATAGATCTAGGGTATACTGGTTTATTGCGGCTGCTGAAGTACTCGGGAGAGTTCAACTAATTTCTAAGTTAAATTCAAATCTCTCTGGTGCTGAAATTACAAGTAATTTCAGCACTTACAAATAAGTGGATTGTTAGTTAGATGGATCATGATTGGTTAATATTAAATACTTTACATTGGTAAAATATCTAATTTATCTAATCATAAAATGTAGTTTAGATCAGGTTCCAATAGATAAACAACATTTGCCATTTTAGAACTATTTTAGCCAGTAAAATTGGAAATTGACCTCAGATTCAACTTTTGCGTCTTCCGCATACTCGACCACTTCCAGACTGCCACAGTACTGGAATTTCTGGCTGTTGATACGCATGAAAAAATCATCCGCGAATGAAAAAGTAGTCACACAGTGCCTTAGGTCGCGAATGTAAAGTAACTAGAACAAAGGCTCTTTCGGTTCAATTTAACAACCCCCCCCCCCCCCTAAAAATAGACTAAGTGAAGATCCTCTACCACAGCGTTCAATATAAATTAAACTTGCTAAGCGCTGCTCGTAAAATGCTCTGTTCTGATTGGCTGAAAGTTCAAACTAGAACCAAGTTAACATCCTCCTATAAACGGATTTGGGAGGGGGGAGGATGCTAACTTGGTCCGCTCGTTCTAGTTCAAACTGTCATCTAGAATATAGTTCTCGAGAATTCCATATAAATTGCAGGCTATTCGAATCATTCTACTGAGTAGCTATATGTATGAGCAGGAGGATTTGTAAGTTTTCAATAGCTTGTTTCATTTTGTCGGATCTACTTAACAATCCGCTCCCCCCTTCCTTTCAAGAAAGGGGGAGGGAGATTGTTAAGTAGATTACTTGCAGCGGATTTTCAATCAGAATGCAGCAAAATTCGAATTGACGAACAACGCTCTAGTGTGAGTTTACTGTTTTTATTTACAGGGGTGGAGGTTTTTTAGTAGATACAAAAGATGGGGGGGGGTTGTTAAGAAGATCCCATTTTGTCTCCCAAAGCTTTTTCCTGGCTCGCTAAAGATAACTCGAAAAATTATATTTAGGCTAAATTTTCACCGTCGCAAATAAATTTTTGGACGCAAAAACGAAAAAAAACACATATAGAAAAATTGAATTTTTATCACCAAACTTTGACACGCAAAAGGAAAGAATGCGCTTTTTTGCGAGCTCTTTTCTCGTAATCTGTTCCAATAATATCTGATCTTGTGAACAAAAAGTGGCCGTTATGAAATTTGGAAAAGAGCCCTTGGATCTTGGCAAGACTTTCACTTGGCACACTTCATTCCGACAGTGTATGTAGTCCACCGCTATACATGCTGTCGGCACATAGATCTCGTACTTCTTATTTTCTTGTTCTTTGTCTTTCGATTTTGTCTAGAAAGAGATCAAAATACTTTGAATTCAATTTTTTACGGAGAAAATTTCTTCAGCAAGACCCAACGTAAAAAACATCAAAATATAAATGAGCTAGAGCCACAGCTAAAACTGGAGGCACCTATTCCATAAATTTTCACTTTTTTTTACTGATGCGGGATGAAAAAGATAATTTCAAAAGAGGTCTTCACACAAAATCTTAATTGTTTTCTAATAAGATAAAAGTGGAGTTTTTTGAGAATTTGGAAACTTCCTAAGGACGTAACATTCTGCACAGAGGCTTCTGGCAACCTGTTGTCTCAATTAAACCCTTGATACCCTTTGATAGTAGTTTTTGAGACGAGCCAAAAACTTTCAAAAAATGGACAAAAGATCAAAACAGTGACTTTTCTGAGGGCCATAACTTTTTGTTACAAAGTTTTAGAAATTCTCAACGCTTAGCTTCTCTCAACGTTTTTTTACTTCACTTAAAATCTCAGATTTGGATGTGTAGTTTTTGAGAAAATTCAAAAAGTTTTAAAAACGGTCAAATAATCTAACATTTGACAGTTCCAAGGACCATAAATTTTTGTGGAAAAAATTGGGCGTAGCCGCAAAAATAGTAGAGTTTCACACAACCTATTTTTCAATTGCAGTCAAACTTCAGATTTACTTCAGAAAGTCTCAAATATGACTTTTCCGAGGAGGATGTTTTTTAACGAAAATAAATGGCCGTTATTTGGCTTTTCCGAGAACCCTGAAGTTTTGTGGAGAAAAAAAACTTTAGGTAGAACCAATGTCCAGCAATCCTTACACAGCCTGATTTTTTTAAAATCAAAATCTCAGATTTAGGAGGGTAGTTTTCGAGAAAAGTCAAGAAGTTTCAAAAAGCAGTCAAATTATCAAAATATTACTTTTCTGAGGACAATAACTTTTCCTTAAAAATCAATTGATTTAGCCGCCCATGTAAGGAAGTTTTACACAACTCTTTTTCTCCATTGAAACAAAATCTCAGGTTTGGGAGGCTGGTTTTCGAGAAAAGTCGAAAGTTTAAACAACGATGAAAATATTTTTGATAAATTAAAAATTTGACTTTTCTGAGGGCCATAACTTTTCAGTAAAAATTTTTGGGCGTAGGCAATAAAAAAGGGATCTACCCACAAGCCACTTTTTTCATTAAAACCAAAATTTTAATAGTTTTTGAGAAAATGAAAACAATCAAAAATTGGGTCAAATTTTTCCACCAGAGAGTTTACAAAGGCTGTAATAAAAGTTATCGTAAAAAAGAGACTAAAAAAATATGCAGGCACACTGGGGAGTAGGCGGCCTTTACCTTGAGATTTTTTATACTCATCATTTTAGCTTTCGAGAAAAAAAATTTTTTTTCACTAAAAGTGAAAAACTTTTCCAAATTCCTGCGAAGAAAAATAAGAAAATAAAAAAATTAAAAAACCGATTCCGTACATTTCCAGACCATCTGTTTTCATCAAACAGACAGTTTTTATTTCTCAATTAGAGCAAACTTGTTGGAAGGATATACAGTGCTGGTTTAAATTATTTGCACAAAATGAAAAAAATATGAATTTTCCAAAACGTTTTTCTATAATTGGGTTAGCAAATTGTTAATTGATGAGAAATATAAATCACAAGAAGACTTTTACACAGCCCAAAAAAGTTCTAGAAGGGCTAAATCTCCAAAAATTTGAATAAATTGTTTAAAACATTTTTTTAAGCAAAGATTTTGGGTTTTATATAGTAAAAATCAGTTTTCTTGACTATCAAGCAAAAATATTTTCTCTTATACAGGTTTTTGGAGATTTTATCCTTGTAGAACTGAATAAAACCAAAAATCTTTGCTTAAAAATAAGTTTAAGCAATTCATTCAAATTTTTGGAGATTTAACCCTCACAGAACTTTGTTGGGCTGTGTAATAGGCTTCTTTTGATATATATTCCTCGTCAATTAACAAAGTAGTTTCGGCGTAATTCTTGATTTAATTAAAAAAAGCCAAAATGACCCATTTTTGAACTTAAAATTTTTGTTGAGAGTTTCAGAAAAAAAATTACACCATATCAATTCTGATGAAATTCCAAGCAACTTTTGTTCTCCTCATTTTTTTGCCTGATCTTAATCCAATTTGAGAAAAACGTGTTTGAAAATTCATGTTTTGTTCGTTTTGTCCGGATAATTTAAATCAGCACTGTACTATAAATTGACTAAAAGCTAGTCGCAGTTTAATAGGATTTTAAATAGCGAAATGATTTTTTTCCATGATTTCGATTTGCGCTTAACTTATCAACCATGATAAAAAGTTGTGGTTTGAGTTGAATTTTCCTATAACTATGTGCGCTGAAAACTGCCCTTATTTAAATAAGCCCGATCTGGTTGCACTTCAAAAAAATTATTCGATCCCTTTCTGGTGGTGTCCTTCCCCCCTGTAGTTCCTCCACCCCCCTCCTCCTCCTTCTCTTTTTCCCGCTCTTTTTCCCGCTCTTTCTCCCTCTCCGCCTCTCTGTCTTTGATCTTCTGGCGCATGATGAGTTTGAAGCTGCAGGGGAAGAATGGGCGGGACCCAGGGGGGTGGTTGTAGCCGAATGCATGACGCAGTGGTCGGTGAATAAAAGGCGACTCGTAGTCATCTATTCGAATACCTAAAGTTTGGGCGAAAACATAGCTTTAAACGTAACATGATGACATATCTCTACTACGGTTGTAAATTTGGAAAAACCAAATCTTCTAGACTTGTTAATTTTACATATTTTTTTTACTTTTTTAGTTTTCAATTACAGTCACCTATAGATACAAACGAAAAAAGTTTTTTTTTGATGACAAGTGTAACCTTTTAACTTATAGTAACTGATTTTGTTGAAATCTGGTCATTTGGTGCTCAAAGGAAGCTCAGAGAAGTCATTTTTTTAAAGAAAATCCTCTCGATTCGCAAAAACCTAAGAAAGAACAGCCATAAACTTTTCTGAAGAAACAAATAACATAGCGAATTGCCAAATTTTCTTCTAGGTTTTGCTCCAAATCAAAACAGCTCGCGTTGACCAAAACTTCTCATTATACATTTTCCATATATGAAAAATTATAATCATACATTTCCATTCAATCCCATACGTACAGAAAATTGTATGAAATCTTTATGATAAGCACTTTCCCATATATGAAAATTGTATGGTAATTGTTTTTCCAGAAACCAAAAAATTTGGTTTTTTTAAGAGTAATTTCTGAAAATTTTTGGGTTGTGTTCGTAAACAAACGCAAATGACAAAGACCTTGGCTCTCTCAAAACTGGGGTCACCAAAAGTTGGACGGTCTTGCATTTACAATGCATAGATAACTACCTGAATTGTCTATACGCTTTTTACACAAATTATCTAACGAAAGTAACAAACTTTTAAATTTTAGCAAAAGTTTTCAATGACGATTAATTTTAAAATTTGAATTTTTAAATTATCAGATATTGATAAAGGCGTACATAAGCAAACCATGCAAAAATAGGAGTTTCTTGAAAACAGGTATTAAGCGAAAAGTAGAAAATCCAACATAAGTGTATCCAGGACTAAGCTATGCACACAAGCAATTAAATTTTGCATTGATTAGAAAACTAAATTTGCGGTTGAAAAAAATTTGGAGCATTTTCTTTTGTTGACTTGGAAAGACTTCTATTGTCGCCATTAAAAAGGCTAGTCATACAACATAAAAACTTTATCTATAGAAAATGTATGATTAGCAATTTTTTCACAAAAAGTTTTTTTTTATATAGTACGATGCACCGAATTTTGTACCAAAACAAGAAAAACTGCTTTGGAAATTCGGCGACACCATTTTAGCAAAAGGTATGAAATTTGTATGAGTTGTATTTTTTCATAGGCTTAGTTCGTATGATGGGTACTTTTGGTCCATGGAGGTCAATCCAGGAGTATTTGCCCAAAATTACCAGCAGCTCACAAACCGAGCTCAAAGTTTCAGCAATTCACAAACCGAGCTCAAACTTCTCAAATATCATTAACTTTTGGAACTGTTGAAAGTTTTTTCAGTTTAATGTTATTTCGGCACTATTAAACGCCCCGTGTAAGTATGCCTTCAACTGATTATGACATAACCTAAATGCTTATGTTGCCTCACTTTGTTTTTCTTGACTTGCGACCGTTTTGATTCAAATAATCAGATCGTAACTTTTTTGTTAAAGTGCTAGGTGAATGACAAGGAAATGGGTCTGATCTAGACAGTGAACTTAGTAATGAACAAAACAAACAAAATGAAGGCATTTTGGCGGGTAGTTGAACAAATTTGGCGTTAAACGAATGTGCCAAAATGTGAGTCGACAATTCGTAACAGGCGACAATTCGTAACAGGTGCCAATTCGTAACAGGCGGCAATTCGTAACAAGCGACAATTCGTAACTGTAGATTAAGCGGAAGAAATTGATTCATGCGCAGTATTCCTCTCCGTGCCAGATGCAATCTACTTGCCAATGTCTTGTTACGAATTTTCGCTTGTTACGAATTATCGCCTGTAACGAATTGTCGTTTCTTACGAATTGTCGCCTGACAGTTTCAAAACTTGCTTGCCCTCAAATCGAAAAAAAAAATAAAACTAGCTGCGGCAAAAAATAGTATCTCAATATTCGGCTAAAAACTTTCTCCTAATTGGGTGCCTTGCTTCTGCTTTGTTTGCTTTTCTGCCTCTCATACTTGCTTTTTACGTTCACTGTCTCAATCAGACCCGTCTCCTTGTCATTCACCAACATGCTATAACACTATCAACACACTAAAAAATGTATACATTTTGAAAAAAAATTTACCAAAGCGCCTCGAAAAAAATTGAAAGAAAAGCTCAAATAATTGTCGTTTTTTTAATACTTGTTTTCATTGAATGTTTTTGCAAATTTTCCATAAATTTTCCATTTTGGGCACAAATTGGAAAGATATAGGCAAAAAATATAACGTTTTTTGGATGCGAGCTCCTCCATAAAATTCTGCCGTTTAAAATCGGAGAGGTCACCCCGTCTGCAGAACTTGATATTCAAACTCTTACAGTTTTTGTGGATCGGATCATGTCTGTCATCCGACTCCTCGTCTGGCGGCCTGCTCACTCCGTCAGCTGGCCCACCCTTTGAACTCATCCGGGAGGTTTCCGTTGTGGGCATCTTCTGTCTACTCCTCTCCATTTCCCCATTCTGATGGTGTTGACTGGCGTCTCCATACACTGTTCCGTACACTGAGTCTTGAGGCGAGTCGACGGAGTGGTGGGAGTCTATGGCAATAAATCATCCTTAAAAGTGTCACTTGAAAAGTTCTTTTTTATTTGAATTGCATTCATTTGACGTGATTACTCATCTTAAGCAATGTGAAATTTTGCGCTTCGAAAACACGCTGAAGCTTCGCGGACATAAATAGAACGAAAAAAAATTATGCAGTTTATAAGCAGGTGCCCAGCAGTGATCCCCGTAAGGAACTGAAGAGTAAATCAGTGTTTAAGACCATTTATCCGCCGGGGAAAGGACCAACACAAGAGCTGTACAGCTCATCACGGCGAACCGCTGTTGTGCCCCTGTTTAAGAACTACATGCAATTTTTTTGGTTATGTTTCTGGGCTGGGTAATGTTGCTTCACCCTCAAGCAACGAGCACGGATCATGGTGGGCCTCGAACATCCGACCTTTCGATTAAGAGGCGGAGACGTAACCACTTCACCACCGCTCCCCTAAGTGTTTGCCGCTACTCTAGATTAGTTGGTAAATAAAACATAGCTAAAAGACAATTGGAAAGAGCCAATGAACGCAAGTAAACAAAAGAAAATACTGACTTTGTTGATTAACCTAACCCAATTTGAGAAAACTGGAAATTAAATTCCACTTTCAAAAGCAGATATCGATCACATTTTCGCTGATCGATAGCGGAGTTTGCCTTCCTTTAAACAAAAAATTACACTGAGTTTAAAAAGAAATCAAAAGGCAAATTGCGAAAAATCAAATTTAAGCGGGAAAAAATTTTAAGAATTTTTAAACCGAAATATTAAAAAAATCCTTACGGCCTATATAATAGTATTCACTGCAATCTTTGACATTCAATTCTTCGTTCGCCGTTTTTTAAGATTAAGGGAAATTGGTTTAGATAAAGTAATGCAAAAACGGTGGAATAATTATATAAATAATCTCGAAATTGCGCCGTGTAGTTCGGTCTCGGTTTAACTACGTCTAAAAAAAGGAAAACTCGAACCAGTTTTGCTCGACACAAGCAATATTCGAAAAACTTTTTGGCATGCGAATCACAATAACTAGGGCGTCAACAGGATACCACACTTGGCTCCCGTACTAATATTCTTTGATGTAATCAAAATCGAGCGTAAAAAAAACACAAACAAATCTACAGTTCCTTCCCACCCCTTCAGAGAGGGGTGGTGGTCGGAAACTGTGTCGTTAAAAACTATCCAAAAATTTCCAGCGTACGAACTATGTGGAATGCGTCACCCAGATAACACAAAGCCAAGAGGCAGTAGGATAAGGGTTTTTAAATATTTAAATTTTTTGTCATTTTGAAAGCTGGATTACAGATATTTTCTATTCCGCTGAACTTTTTCTTAACCCTCGATCTTCTTCTTCAAAAAATAGCCAACAGACGATTGGAAAAGAGTCAATAAACGCTATGAAACAGAAAAACAATTAGTGGTTTTCTGAAAACTATTTCAATTTTCGAATATAAAGCCTTCAACCTCTTTGAATTTTAAAAACCATTTATCATGTACTCGTTTTTGATGAAATTAACTCGATCTCAGAAAACTGGATGAAAGTATTTTTTACTCCGCTGGGAAAGGTGAAAATCAAAATTCATTTCTGCAGTGACACAAGCCAATTATGACGCATTAACAGTACCAGTGATTTTGAAAAAAGAAGACATTTACCGAAAAAAGAAAAAAGAAAGTAAAAAAACCTTAATTTATAGAGCGGACGCATTTTAACTAATATAGGAAAAATTTTATTAAAACATCCAACATAATTTAGCTTCGAACCCCCTTAATTTGTTTCGGGTCTCATTCCCTCTCTCTTAGCAACAGATCTATGATACCTTGAAGCTAAAGTTCTATTAGTAATATATTAGCCTGGGTTAATATCTCTACTTAATAGCTGGTTGTTGATCAAAATGAAAATTTTCAAAATGAACACTTTCAACAATGG
Organism: Symsagittifera roscoffensis; assembly: GCF_963678635.1. Taxonomy (NCBI): domain Eukaryota; kingdom Metazoa; phylum Xenacoelomorpha; order Acoela; family Convolutidae; genus Symsagittifera; species Symsagittifera roscoffensis. The sequence goes on from NC_087067.1 coordinate 42,978,654, forward strand.
AAATGAGTTGAACTTCAAAAGTCAAATCACAAAAAAAAATCAAATTTAAGCGGGAACAAATTTTAAGAATTTTTTGAACGAATTATTAAACAATCATCACGGCCTATATCACTGCGTTCTTTGACATTGAAACATATCAAAAAATATAGTGTTACCAAAAATTTCATCACATATCTCCAGTAAAAAAAAACAAGCTTAAAAACTAAATTATCATCAATTTAGAGTGTGTTTTTGTGTTTTTAACTATGTTAGTCTGTACACATAATCAAATAATAATTCAAATCAAGTTATTGTACAATTAAATTAAAATTTCAAAATTGTTATTTATTTTTACGAGGACATTGAGAGCAATTAACAAATACTACAAACTCAAGCTACTTCTAATGCAAACATAGAAGGAAGATATGAATTTCGAATCCTCGTATGATAGACAACTAATATGGAGAAGTAAAAAATCTATCAACCCAGAAAAAACACGGGCCCATGAAAAAGTAAATTTGACACTGAACAAATTTTAAGACGTTTGCTGAAAAAAATCATCCCGAGATCTATATAAAAATCAGAACTGGATGGTATTTTTCCTGTTTGATTTTTGTTACGGGTTGTCGAATTATGCCCTCTAGTCTAATAATAGTCTGAATCTTAATGTCGCCATAAGTATTCAACAGGAATTAGTTTAAGGATAGAAATCTCCAACAGGAAAATTTTCGTACTAACCAGTTACGCCTTCCGGTTTATCCTGAAATTGTCATCATTGAAAAGATGAGACCTAAAAATGGGACCAATTATTTTTTTACTGTTTCAAGAGGGGCGTACATTTATTGCTGGTTTTCTTCAACAAAAAAAAACATTACGATTGAACAAGACATTTACCGATACACCCAATCTGTCAGTCGTGTCTGCCCCTCCCCCTCCCCCTTCTGCGGTCCTGCTCCTATTTCTTTCATGTGACACCGCCCCTCTCCTCTCGCTAACCTTCTTCAAATGGACTCTTTTCCAATTAAAACCCTCTCCTAATTTTTTTGGTATTATACATAAATGAACCCGTTTTATTTCTTACCGGTATTATTATTTTTGCCCAAATAAAACCCTCTCCTAATTCTCCTTGTGTTATATATTAAATCGAACCCATTTTTCTAACAGGTAATACTATTGTGTAATGTCATCATCCCCATTCCCATAGCCAAATTTCGGTGATGCAAATCACAAAAGATATATTTTTTAGTTGATCTCACGTTGAAAGAAACTGTTCAAAGTTTCATCTTGAAAAATTGAGTTCCTTTCAGAGCCTAATAAATTAGGCGGAGACGAGGTGTAAAAATAAAGAAAAGAGCCTCCGAAAGTTCCGATGGCTCGGACTCCGTTGACGTAGTCTTATGTTTGCTCGGAGCCGCCTCTGTTCCGTAGAACTCGTTGTAGACCTTGTTTCCCTCCGAGTCTATTTCGTAATGTCGGCTGCCCGAAGTGGAATATCTGTTTTCTAGTTTCTCCCTTCCTTTCTTTTTACTCTTTTTAGACTTGGCCTTGGCATGCTTCTGACTCTTACTAGATTTCTTTTTCTTGTAATTATCTAAATTATATTGAACTTCATAAACAAAAATTAATAAATTCTAAAACCTTCATTCTGGTTTACGATATTCATTTTAGGCCGACACTAAAACCAGGGCACTTTATTTTAGATGCTAATATGCACTTACTTTGACGCTTGGGCGCGTTTTTTGGTCAAAACATTGCAAAAGAGCTATAACGGCCTTTTTCAAGGGCTCGGTCAGAAAATCAACAGTCTGCCTAAAAAATGGTTGTCGAAACTGTTAATTTATATTTATTTACCCTAATATTAACCAAGAAAGAACAAATATAAGAGCAATAAGTATAAAATTATTGCTCGGGTTAAAGGAGAGAAGACAAGTGTCTCAAAAATGACTCACCCCCCTTGTAGAATGCCTGCGAGTCCTCGTCCGCCGGTATCTCGTAGTCCTGCTGTTCCTGGCTACTCTCTTTTCCTTCGTCCCCGTCCGAACTGGAACTGGACTCAGATGAACTCTCCGAGCTCTTCTTCCCTTTCTTCTTCTTCTTCCCTCCTTTTCCCTTGCCCTTTCCTTTCTTCTTCTTTTGTTTGTTCTCTTTTTTCTTGTTTTTCTTCTTTTTCGACTTTTCTATATATTCTTCTGGAAAAAAAAATTTTCTCCAAATTTATCAATTCTGAAGAATGCATTTAAAGTTGTAAAATATAAAATTTCAGGTTTTATGTGTAGTACGTAACAACGAGTGTTTCATTTTTTCTGTAAAAGTGCATGAAAACAGGACTGCTCGCATCAGAGAAACACTCTTTATGGTCCTACAGCGCTTTCAGATCTCTCTCTCTCTCTCTCTCTTGCAAGATAATCTGTAATCTGTTGCCTTCGAAGGCATGTGCGGTATCATATGAAAAATATACAATTTTCAAAAAATGAAACTTTATATTGATTTTTTAAATTCTAAATCTCTTAACTCTTACAGAATATCAAGTACGAAAGGATAAAATTGTTCCGACTTTTGAAGAAAAAATGATGGAATAATTGTGCTTGTAGGTTTTAACTTATGACGGAATTTCTGTTATCATCTGAAAATATTCTTGTTCTAAACATGTGATAATTTTAGGTAAAGTAATGAGAATTTTACTATTGCCAATACGGCAAATTTGAGACAATTAAAGCGCGATACATGTCGCGCTACTAAGGCTTAATCAATGACTTAATCCGTTCTTAAATAGTTAAAGCAAAATATTTGTCAAAATTCCTACGCTGCTAGGAGCAAAAATTATAGTTTTTTAATTTTTATGGCGAGTGGTGGGATGATTTATAAAAAAAATTAAAATTAAAAAAAATTAAAATTATTTCGCGTGGGACGATTAACCTTTTGAATATTCCGACAACCTCACGAATTCAAAAATATCTGTTTCCAATGGTAATTTTTTTTCCGAAGCGTAGCCAAATAAAAAAATACGATCCCAATTTCGGTTTTGAAGTAGATGCATTACAATTTAACATCCAATTTCACATTGATTAGTTTTTTCTGAGTTGAAACAATTTTCAACGTACGAATTTTTTTCTCTTACTTCGTTTTTTTTCGAAGAAGAATGCGCCAAATAACTGACCAAAAATGTCCAAAAAATGATTCGAATTGCGAAGGTTCATCTAAATGAAGGAACACACGCCTTTGATTATTACAACTAAAAAGAGGCCATTTCTGAAAAAGGCTCGTGGTTATCTTTGTTAGCTACGGCTAGAATGGCTGGAAAAAACAGCTAGTCTTTATTTGTAATTTAAGCGCTTGATTTGTAAAATCAGTCATGATTTATGTTGATACAATATATGTTTTAATGATTACCAATCGATTATCAGCTAGTAGAAACAAAAAAAAACGTTACTACGAAATATTGAGGGAAAATTTGCTATTTGACTACAATTGGTTAAACGCTATGTGAGGCCAGCAATCCAATAACAAACTATCTGGCCTATACTTGATGATTCAAATCATGATGGTACACAAGACTGCTCATATATCAGAGCCATGAACGGTCCAACTGCCCTTTAAGGTTGGTTCAAAAAAAACTTGGTTGAAAAATTGACGACATAATTGCAAGCAAAAACAAAACTTTTTCTCTCTATTCAATTGATCCACCGCCAGCTAATGTAAACCATGATGGTATGTATTTAGCTTCTTGTATCAAAATAAGGAGACCAAATGATTTGCCTAATTCAATTTAAAATGCATTAATCCGCCACTTATGAGTGTTATATGAACTGAATATATCGCGCAAGAATTGTCCATTTTCGTCAAATTATCAATTTTTAAACCCCATTAACTGTACAAAAAAATAATAATACATGTAAAACAACCTTTTAAATATGAGTCCAAGACAACAATATCTTTCAAATCTTATAAAGAATTTTGTCCAAATTCCGGCTAGTTAGGAAATCAAAAATAACACCAAAGATAAATATTCCACACTTTCTTCGAAACTCGGAACAATAAAAACATATTGAGACAAGTCAAATACATTTTAAAAAATAGAAGGGGAAAACTAGCAAAACTTTCGAATTAAATAGGCTATAATGTTACTAAATTTTTTGTGGAACAATTGAAAAGTATTGAAATTTTTTCAAAAAATTTAGTTCGAAGGCTCAAAACAACTTTTGATAGTTTTTTTTGCAAATTGATCACTCAAGTTGTATTGATGATACTTCATTTTTGTAAATGAAATTTATAAATATTATTTTTTTGTGCACCTACCAGAGATTTTTTGATAGCCCAAAAAACATTTAGCCGAGAGATGTCATGTGCCGTTTCAAAGCAAATTTTTCGACGTGCAATCAATTTATCCAGCAAAAAAGAGCGGCGAAACTAAACTGCATGAAAAGTTTGAAATTTAGAGTGATACCAGTGTCACTCAGTTCCGACATACAATGTCATCTGAAGCAGACTAGGAGCTATTGAGGCTATCTGCTCTTTGTCACCGCCGGAAAAAAACTTCGACGTAGAATGATCACGGATGTAGTTCGAGCTTAAGTCGGGTGAAAAAATTTATTTTTCGTATTGGTTTTCTTATAATGTTTACCGCTGATCTGTCCACCTTCCTCATTCATCATTTAATTCAGAAATGTTTTTGAAATTCAGGTAGTCCGAACAGGTTGAAAAAAATGATATTGAAATCTATATAGTTGTGACTTGCTCTGCAATCAAAAATGTTCAAACCAAATCTTTCATGAGAAAAACTTATTCAAAATATTTAGTTCTCAGCCCCAATTACCAAATGGTAGACGCCGAACATATCCAGCATTTTTAGTAGCTCATTGAAAAAAATCAAACTCTAATTTTTTTCAATAATTTTATGTTGAACTTTGAATAAAAGATTTTTCACCCACATTCCAAAAAATCTGAAGATCGAGAAAAGTATTTTAGAAAACAAACAAAAAATGAAAAAAACTTTCTTTGAATAAAAAAGGTATAAGAATTTGACTTGAAATTCCTGTTCTTTTTGTTCTAGAAAACCGATTGAATTAGATGAAAAAAGCAAAAAAGAGTGGTTATTACAATTAAACAAACGCTAGAAATTAAATTTAAAATTTAAAAAAAAATTATTTTTAGCAGAATAATTTCTTTTTTATTTTCCCTTTTTCTTTTTACGAGTAGAAGAAAACTATAAACTGTATTTGGATGGTCTCAACGACTATTGACTTACGCTCGCTCTCTATCGTACTGCTCTCCGGTGCCTTGTACTCCTGGGGACCCTCATCACTGACATCATCCCCATACCCTGCTCCCCCTTCATCGCCATAGCCCCCTCCTCCCTCCTCATCTGAGTCCCCATACATGTTGTTCTCATACCTGTTCCCCTTTTTCCTATTCCCCTTTTTCCCGCCGCCTTTTTTTCTTTTTTTCCCTTTTTTGTTGCTCTTCTTGTGTGTATCTGTCGAAAAATAAAACAAAGTTGTTTTCGATTGTATCCCTTCTGCTAGAAGGGGTCTCAAACCGCCATTATAAGTCACAGGGTAATGATTTGGTATTTCCGATTACACTATAAATTAACAAATGAAAAAGACATCTAAATCGGGTTTGTTTCGTCTTTTTCATTTGTTTGTGCTCAATTTAAAATTGCTTCTCGACCGCGGAATTTCAGTCGCAAAACTGCACGCCCTCGACTTTCAAAGTCGAAACATAAGTCGAGCACCTGGACCAGGGGCTGTTTGCTTCGTACCTTTTTCCGTTTTCGCCTTCTTGTCTGTCTTTTTGGGAGACGACGATGATGACCTGAAATAGGGAAAGTTTGAGCAAGGCCAGGCAAAAATGCACAGTATAAAGAAGAATCCCAACAATCACAAATTAAGTGTCTGTTATGGTCCCAGGGAGAAAGGGAAAAATCAATTTGTTCTAGGTAGAAAATGTTTAGAAAAAGCCAACAAGTTTTCGAAAACAGAAGCCAATTCCTCCGGAATTTTGGGGAATCAAAAAGAAAAAATCCATTGTTTTGGTTTTAGATGTTTTCTGAATTATTCACAAAAAATCATTGTTATGAAAAAAACCACCCCGAGCCTAAATCTTCCGTTACTTTCATTACGAAAGTCGGAACAGGTATCTTTTGGCTGAGTAAATACTGGTTGTCAAATTTAGACAAATTTAGACAATTTAGACTCGGTGAAATTTGTTAGTTTTAAATTAACTTTTGGCTAAGTTATGATATGTACGTTGCAAGTTTTTCAAAATTTTAAACAAATTCTTCAGTAATTGGGAGTTGTAGCCGAATAATTTTAATGGTAAAAAACACTATTTTAGCTCTTTCCAAAACAAATTACAATTGATTTATTATTAGAAATTTTGCTTTCACACAATATTGTATGCATGGTTGCGCATTATCTTCTATGGTGGCGACCAGCGTTTTCAATTTTGCCAAATGAAAACAACAACAACAGCAGATAAAGAATCAAAAAATTAAAGTAAATTGTACGAAACACGGATGAACTCTTTTTTATTCTCTAAAATTTTTTAAATTGTTACTTTCCTGATAAATAATGCCAGGCGCGTTTTTTGATATTGAGTTGCTTAAGTTGACATTCATTTGAAATGAAACCAAAATTTAAAGGGACTAAAACACATTATAAGTAAGACAATTTTTTCCCCAAGAAAGCTGAAAAATTACAAGTCCTAAATGAGCTACATTTGCTACGTTCAATAAAACAAAAAAAAACAAATGAAAACTAAATAAATTTCTGTATAGTCTCTTGGTTAATGTGAGCTAAAGTGATGTCTAAAAGCTGTATAAATATCCAAAAGTATCGTTATTTTTATCTGTTTAAGTCTCAAATTTAACGTAAATTGTAACTATTTTAGTGAACTAAACTACGTTTAATATGAGACCTACACAGATAACAATAAGACTGCTCGTATATCAGGGCAAATCTTGAGTGTTCCGACTGTCCTTTAATTCATATCGAATAGTTTTTGGGAAAAGAAAACATTGAAAACGTATCAATTTTGGACAATATCAGAGTGTGAAATATTGAGTCGTACGAAATTATCTAGCCTCAATTCAATTTGGAATGATTCTGTTGTGCGGGATCATTCGCCACGCATAAATAAGTCGCGTTACGTTCTCAGCATTATGAAAAAACTATTCAAAACGCGCATAACTTAGTTCAAAACATGGCCAAATTGGCAATTTTCAAACCCCCAAAAACTTTACAGAAAATATATTTTTAAATGTGAACTTAGAAAACCGATACTTTCAATGAAGTCGAAAATTTTTTGTTGAAAATTATGATTTCGATCAGCAAAAATTGATTGAATAAAAAAAACCTCACCGAGCGTAAATATTCCATTTTCTTCGAAAACTGGAACAATAACGATGCTTTTTAAAATTTTTGGTACAGCCTGTCTTTCCGTTCATTTAGGCTCAAGTGATGGCTTACAAAAAATATAAAATTACCACTATTTTAGTCGCAATTACTTAAGCAAAGATTTGGTTAGTTCGCCATCTGTTCAAAATTGTTTGGATTTTTTTTCGATTTTGTCTATTTTGTATTTTTTGAAAGAGTTTGAACCAAGTGTTGCCGTCACCAGGCATCTGTATAAATTTGAACTGAGTTTTGACGCAACAGCCATACATATAAAAATCGATCAGTTTGTGACTGAGGTTAGGGGCGAATCTAGGATTTTCTCGAGGGGAGAGGGCGGGTTTTCAAAAAATTTTCGAAATTTTTGACAACCTTTTTTTTATTTTTCAGGTCGACCAAATTGATTTTCCGAGCTCTTCTAAAGCACTAAAAAGCGCTAAAAAGACACTAAAAAGACATTAAAAAGATTCCTAAAGCACCAAAAAGCACTAAAAAGGACCCTTGCGGGGGGGGGGGCATTCGCCCCCTCCCTAAATCCGCTCCTGACTGAGGATGCTTTAAAAACATGTTTTACTCTTTGGATCTCTTTAACTATCCCCTCCTTTGCAAAGAGGGGGAGATTCCTTAATAGGTACAAAACATACATATGCTTAACCATTCAATTATTTGTTTTTGAATCATTTATTTTTGTTACTAGAGTTATTTCTTTTTGTCACTAGGTACCTTAGGGAGGGAATAGTTAACGAGCTAAGCGTTAAGATTCGTGACTTGACGTGGGGAAAAACACCCAGAACAAAATTTCCTCCTCACTCGGCAATCTGACAATAATGCTGACTTATTTTAATTTTTGAACTTACCTTCACCGTACGGATTTGATTTCTGAGCTGGATAAAAAATTTTCTAATCTAACCTAGTCTTTCGTGTTTTCTCTACAGAAACAAATTTCTGGTCACTTACTGTCTATTAGGAAGATTTTTTCGTCAGAAGAAAATGAACATACGAGGTACTGTTAATACCTTTACAAAGAATTTGTTTGGTATGTTATTTGTAAGAATTTGTGAGAAACTGTAAGAATTGCTAAGATACTTTTAAGAGCTTGTTAGGTACGAGTAGTATATTTATACTAGTATTATATTTATCCGGTTAACCATTTTCCACCATCGCACTTCACTCACTGCACATTGATCTCTTCCGTTGATTTCTTCTCCCCTGAAGATTCGCCATATCGACCCCCTCCGTACTCCAAATTCTCATCACTGCTGCTGGAAACAAATCAGAGCAGAGAGAATATAGATTCTACAAAGACAGTTATGAACTGAAACTTTTTCATTTAAATTAAATAAATTAGTGAATGATAATAGACAGATAATTTTTTAAAATTCTGAATTTCTCTCAATTGACTCATAAGAAGTATAAGAAGTTTGCGTTGTTAAAGTTTGGCAGCCCATGAGGCAATATTCTGGAAATAAAATTGAGTTGGAAAACTAAAAGCAAAGTTAAAGACAAAACTATATCAAAACTTGTTAACTTTGACTTACTGGTTGTGCTTTGAGCATGCACTGACAAAATGTATTAGAAAAAACTTCATAGAATAATAAAACAATCGAATGTTTGCATGAAGGCTTGGCTCTTTTCCAGTTTCCCCCCCCCCCCCACCTTTCAAAATACCGAGTTTTATGTTTGTTTTACGTGGTATTACGGCTAAATGCGTGATGTTACGCTGTAAAGTATGAAGAACAAATCTGTTCACAGTTGTTGATTTGCTCACCACGCCAAATTTCATTGCATTATGACAAGGTTAAATAAGCTTTTCAAAGTTGAATTTGAAAGGGGGGGGAACTGGAAAAGAGCCGAAGGCTTATACCGAAGTATATCAAAAATTAGTGTAGATCTACTTAAAAAAAACTTTTTATTCTAAAACAGATTTCAATCGTAAAGAAAGAACTGCCGTACTTCTCTCCGTAAACTTCGTCTTTTCGCTTCTTTTTCTTCTTGCTCTCCTTATTCTTGTTTGATTCTTTTTTCGTCTTTTCTGTACTCTTGTTCTTCTTCTCACTATACTTTTCGGTCTATAACAACTTCACACTTGTAATCAGTGCAGAAATCTCGATGGGGTTATATTGTGGGGGGGGGGGGGGGGGGGGCCAGGATGAGCAGCTATGAAAATGTACTTATAAGAGCAATGGAAGATAATTTTGAAAAATACGCCTGAGCAGTCAACAGTCAACAAAAAAGTTGTTTTTTTTTCTCTTAACAAGACTGCTTGTATATCAGGGCGAGGCCCTGAATGGTCCGACTGCACTTTAAGGCCGATTTAAAAATTTTGGTAGAATCATTATCACTCTTAATGAGTGTCAAGAATACTTGCTTATAATCGATTAAAAAAGATTATAATCCCAATATTTTTCACATCAATATAATGTATTATAACCGACTATAATCGATTAAAATGGATTTTTTTTCAGAAGTTCGTGATGAAGTTTGCAATTATTTTCAAAGGTATTTCTTTTCCTGTTTAATTCAGTTGCTTCGTTTTACGTTTCAAATTTTTCATACTTTTCACATAATACTTAATAATTTAAAAACTTCTGTTTTTTTAATTTGGCAGTTTAAGATTTTATTTTTAGTTATTTTTTACCAACGCCATGGTAAAAAAAATCGCCATTCGCCCACTTTTATTATCGCCTTTTGCCCACTTCCCACCATCACGTTCAAGTAAAGGGGCTCATTGGTTGAACGGGGGGTAGTTAATGGTTGATGGGGGATGTTTGACCGGGGTGTTGACTCAACGTAAACTCCAACGCATCTTCTTTTTGAAAACGCACCGTGTTTTTCTTTTGGCTACTCGAAACTCAAACAAGGTTGAAAGACCAGAACTGATTTTACTCAAAAAATAAATTCAAAAATGCTTAAATATTGTGAAAAAACAAACACAAATGAGAAAACGGATGAAAAAACTATATCAAAACTCATTGAAAACAATAAAAAAATAACAAGTTTTTGATGTTACAAATTTTTACGCTCAAAAATTTTTGAATTGCACTTTCGACGAAAACAAGAATAACCTGTGCTGTGCAAGTAAAACAGAAAGTTCCGATCACACTAAAGTACATTAGAAAAAACTTTTCAATTAAACTTTTTTCAAATTACCGATGTTTTTTGTTCGTTGTGTGCTTAAAGTATTTGATGAAAACCTAGAAATTTGGAATATTTGAATATTTGAATAGGCAACGGTTTCTGTCGAAACATGACATAAAAAATAAAAAGAAAACAATTTCTAAAAATAGTTTTTTTTATTCAATTTTTCGCAAATGTTTTTTTTTTAATTTTAAATATTTTCATTCTAAAAATGGCTCTTGTAAAACTTAACATTAGGAAAAATTGACATGAGTGGAGATAAACTAAAGCCAATCTTCCTAAAGTACAATCTTTCAAAACCAATCTTTCTAAAGTACGCCCGCTCGCTTTTCTTGCTCGAACTTGGACTTCAACTCAAAACTTTCATACCGGTTTTTCTCGGCACTGGAAAAGTTTTTTGAAAATTTTCTTAGGTCTCTAGAATCAGAGCTAGAAAAGTCTTTAATTGATATATCAGCCCCCCCCCCCCCCTATCATGAGGATTAATTATCAAAATTGGGTTTGGTTCAAAAACAAATAATGCCTGCTCTCTCGCTTTACTCGGTCGAAAAAAGACATAAACAAAAAATTTCAGACCGGTTTTTCTCAACACTGGAAAAAAACGTTCAGAATTTTTTACAATGTGTTCAACTCGTGACTGAAAGGCCCCTAACATGATATATCACTCAACTAAGCCCGATGATTATTTGCGGTGCCTGATTTTGCGTCTAAAACAAAAAAAAATAAAACACACCCGTACGAGAAGTTTCTCTCCATTTTTCAAATGTTTGTAACAACCAACAAAAGCAGCATTTTTGTAGTAGTTTTAATAATTTTTATTTTATCGATCATAACAATTATATTAGAAATAATCATAATCATAATCATAATCGGAATCATCATAATACTCGCATTAAAATAACCTACGATTAAAACTGTAATGTCAATGATGCTACTTACTTCCAATTGTTTCGAAAAGTTATCTTATTTAAAGTTTTTTGAAAAAAAAACACCGTTTTATTCATTTTTCGAAAAAGATTGATTAAGTTATCAAAATCGTCTTCAATGTCATCTGATGCTGCTGAAACAAAGAAAAAAATCAAAATTCATTTTCACGGTTTCATGCATCTCAAATCAAGTTCGTCGATTGAGTTTTCAGTTTTAAAAGTAAGTACTTCCTTTTTTATTATTTGCCTGTGTTTTGCTTTATTTGGATTGAAGAAATAAGCGAAAGCAGGGTATGCCCACTGAACTGATTTTAAATAAGAATTATTCTACAAAATTGTACAATTCTCGTTATTTTAAAAGCAATCTCTGATCACTACACATCAAAATTAAAGGATGCTTAGAAGTAAAAAAAAACATGAATAATTCGACTCGACAATTTTAGGAAAAATATACAGTTATGTATACTTTTACTCTTTTGTTCCTTATTTGTTGACAGTTTTAATCTTTTGTTACTTATTTCTCATTTAAGCAGAATTTTGGACAAACTTCAACTATTGCTCATTATGGCATCAAGTAACCTTTGTTTCTCAAGCTGTTGAAAATTGTAGCAAAAAAATTTGTTAATACTATCATTATTTTAACATTAAACAAAACCTTTCTCCTCGGATGATTGACATTAAGCAAAACCTTCCTCCTCGAATGATTGTTGTATCTATCATTATTTTAACATTAAACAAAAGATTTTACCCTTCCTCCTCAAATGATTCTCCGGCAACAGAAACACTTCTGACGGTATTTTTAGTGACAGGATTTTTTTTCAAATAAAAAAACTTGCGTCATTTTGGGTTTTGAATTTTTTCGAAGCTCTCAACTTTCAATTTTTCTGTTTTTCAAGGCAAAAGTTAGGTTATGGTAACTAAAACAAGCAATGAAGAAGGTTTTCTTGAAAACACTTTCCACGTTTTTTATTTTATTTTTCATTTTGCTAGGTTTTATGTCTATATACTTAAATAACTTAAGTTTACAAAAAGTGAGAAAAATTAAATGAATTTTGTTGCTACAATTATAGTTTTGGCCTCAGATAACAATAGTGATTCAAGCATTTTGTATTCTAAAAAAACCTGTTTTGTTAAACCTTAATTAAAAGATTTTTTTTTGAAAATTTTTCAAATTTCTTGATACTGCGTAAATGAATGGAATTTAAAATCGCTATTAAGATCTTAGAACAGAAAAAAATTGACTGCGATCTAAAGTTGCCAAGCTGAGGTGAACTTTTTTGACCATTCAAAAGTTCAATTCGGTCAAACAGTTTCAATTGTGATCAAAACATGCTCTTTTTACTCTTGTAAAGAAATTGTTTTATGGTGAAAAGCATTCAAAAAAGAAAAACAAAACAAGAAAGCTATTGAAAAGTATTTAGTTGCATTAGTTTTCTTTGTTCAGTATATGGTATAACAATGCTTATTACGATGAAAGAAGTTGTTATCACATTTGCAACTTACTCGGTTGTTTTCCACCCATAACAGCAAGTTTTCCATTTTTAAAATTGTCTTACGTGTTTTTTTTGACTAAATGCGTGATGTTGCCAGGTAAGGTATGAAAAACAAGTGTCTTGATAAGACAAGCGTCACCATGCAAATTTTCATTACGTTACGACAAGGTAAATATAGTTTTTCAAAACTGAATTGAATTTGGGGGAGGGGGATGAGTGAAAGAGAGTCAGAGCCCGTTTACTCACCTGCAAAGTTTGAAACCTTCAGGGGACGGATGTTACTTTTTTCAGGGATCCGCCTGCGGTGCAAAAAAGACAATTGAAAGTTTTTTTTGTAATCCACCTGCAATTTTAAAACCTTATAGAACGAAAATAGGCTCTTTGGCTCTTTTCCAGTCCCCCCTTTCGAAATACCGAGTTTTTGTTTGTTTTACGTATTATTACGGCTAAATGCGCAATGTTACGATGTACAGTATGGAAAAAAAATCTGGTCACAGTTGTCGATTTATTCACCACGCCAATTTCACTGCATTATGATAACGTTAAATAAAGCTTTTCTAAATTGAATTTGAAAGGGGGGAAACTGGAAAAGAGCCAGCTCTTTTACAATTGCCCCCATGTTTCAAATTCGCAATTTTTTTGGTTGTTTGATGTTTTAATTTGGCTGAAGGCGTAAAATTATGATGTCAGCTATGAAGAACAAATGTGATCACAATAGTAAGTTTGTTCACCATGCAAAACATTTCATTTCATTGTGACAACTTAAAATTATTTTTTCAAAACTGAAATCAAATGTGGGGGGAGTGCAAAAGAGCCCAAAAATTAAAGCATGTAAGGTTTCATATATTTCGATTATCAGGGCTGCTGGGCTATAATGAGAATGAGCCAAAATTTTACCGGCATTGACTGCCTCTGGGAGTTGGACGTCACTGTTGTCGGCATTATAAAAAATCAGATCAGTCGAAAGAACTAGTAATTAAAAAATAAGTTTTCGCAAAATCCAATTTGAACAAGCTTACAATTATATGGAAAACTCACGTTTTCTTTTAGCACGTGTTACAATTTTTAGTTTCAATTACAAAACACTGGATCTGATTAAAACTATTTATGCTTTGACCGTTTTCGGCTTTTTTTCTTTTTCCCCCACCTCACACGAACATCAGTTTTATGGAGTAAAGAGTGGTTTTACAAGGTAAGACCAAACAAATTTGTCATGGCCAAACTAGTCCGTATGTCAATGTTCATAACAATCGAACAATGTGAACAAAAGATTTACAGGGAAAAATTTGCAGGCCGGGAAAAACTGAAAAAGAGCCCCGTTTTCATCCATCACCGCAACAAAACACAAGTTACCACGTGACCAGCACCAGAGCAGAGATTGAGGGGGGCTCTTTTTGGCTCTTTTTCCTTTTCCCCCACACCTCACTCAAACATGAATTTTATGGTCTAACAAAAGGTTTTACAAGCTTAATTATGAAGACCAAATATGTTTGTTATGGCCTAATTAATCTGCATGTCGAAATTCACGTCAATCGGACAAAGTGAACAGTAACTTCAAATATAAAAGTTTGCAGGTGGGGGGGAAAAGGAAAAAGAGCCCTCTTTTCCTCTCCCCTCCCATACCTGAGAATCCTTATGAGTATTTTTTTACTGTTCGCATTGTCCGATTGATAAAATTGGTATGTAGAATAATGTCACGATAAGCATAATTGGTGTTGATATTTAACCTTGTAAAGCCCCTTGTAGTCGTTGCATCATAAAATTGATTCCTACGCGGGGTGGAGGGGGGGTGGGAAGTGAAGGGGAAAAGAGCCCAAGGGGGTTATTGTTATTCTCATGAGCAAAAGACCAAAAGCGCTCAAATTCTCATGACTTATGATTAGCTAGAAATTTTGCGAATTCGGTCTTTTGCGCATGAGGCTTTTCGGCCGCGAATTCAGACAAAAGGTCCACCCGAAGTAAAATGTGTGGTAGAACTCTTTAAACAGCCAAGACAAAAACGGTTTATAAAAAACAATATTTTGAAATAACCTCTGACGAGCAATTTGACAGTGAAAACATACAAAAACGTGTATTTGAAATTTAACCAAAATTTCAGGGCTTTGAGGGGTGATTTGTTTCTCAAAGTCAATTGTTCATTCAAAAGTTTTTATGTTCAGATACGAAAGATACAAGTCTTTGTAAGCTGAAAATTGTATGAATATCATGGTTTTAAAGTTAAGGCCACGACATCAATTGGTTAGTGCGAAGGAACTGACTTTCGTTGCTTTTTTGACAACTTGAGTTATCAATTAAGATGCGAAACCAGAAATGATTGGTCAGAATAGATAGTTTGACAGTCATAACTTCCGCTGCTTTCAATTGCAAGAAAAAGTTACGAAAATCACGACAAACAACGAAAATCCTGGCGCTTATTTTCGCTGACCTCAGCCATGGTTTAGTGCCAACTTTCATTTATTTCCATCATAGTCGACAAAATGTTTCAAGCATTGATCACCGCAGTAATTTATAACAACTAAAATGTTGAGTTTTTATGAACCAATCGGCCAAGAAGATTGTCGGAAAACTTCGGGCCTGTATTTAATCTTATTACATTCAACAAACAAGCAAAGTTATTGGAATTAATGAAAACCAAATGATAAGTTTTTAATTCTGATCGTGTCTTTTTAATTCACTTGAAGTCACAATTATATGGCATTTGCTCGAAACCTTCCTTGTTCATATTAGTATAATATCTAGTGTAATATCTAGTAGCAATTTAATTTTGCAAAAACTTGCTCCATTTTCTACGAAAATTTAGTATAGTTTTATAAAAACAACGTTTAGTTAAAATCATTTGCTTGTTCCCATTTCAGAGAGAAAACAGATATTGATTTTTTTCAAAGAAATAACCATAAAAACAATTATTGTACCTTCAATTTAATTGAGATAGTCTGATAATTTGAAAAAATCCAAAAAACTTTTGTACAGAGCACTTATTTGACGTCGATACATTTTTTGGTGAGCGATCTAGATTTATATTTGCAGGGGCGTTTTTTTGTAAAATACAAAAGTTTAATTAATCATTTTATGTTTTTTTAATCATCAATCATCGTTTTATGTTTTTTCATTTAAATCAATAAACTTCTGTTTCTATGATCAATCTTTGTTATACGTTTTACCGAATTATCATCTATCAAAATTATTGTAGAATTCCAAAGGTTTCTTTGAAAACAAATTTTGGTGCATACAAACTCAACAAAAAACGAGCTAGAGTTCCTCCACGCTTCAGTTCCTCCACGCTGCAATTTTCAAACCCCAAAACATTAGAAAAAATAATCGGAAGTAAAATATATATTTTTTTAAATTTGAACTCAGTAAGTCGATGTCTTCAATGGGGTATAAAATGCTGAATACTGTTATTTTGATCGACAAATTTTGACTGAATGAAAAAAAACCAAACCGAGCATAAATAGTTAAAAACCAAACCGAGCATAACAGATATAAAGAGTTTTTTTTGTTCCGACTTTCGAATTGCTTGGTGTGTTTTTTCTGGTGTTTTTGTTGGTGTGGTGGTTTTTTGTTCCGACTTTCGTAACGAAAGTAACGGAACAATTGTGCTCGGGGTGGTTTTTTTCTTCAGACAAATTTCGACTTTTAAACTCGATTTTTACGGAATTTTTTATATCATTCAAAAGCTATTGTTGTCCTAACCTTGAATTTGAAACAACATTTTATCTCCGATCATTTTTGTAAAGTTATGCGGGTTTAAAGATTGCTATTTTGGCCAATTTGGGACAATTAACGCGCGATATATTTTGCGCCATTGACGCGTAAGCAAGATTTAATCCGTCTGAGAAATTGTTCCAAATTGGCTCAAGGAAGCTTATATGCCATAATTGATTTGTTAATAGGCGCAAAATCTATCACTTTGTACTTAATATGACGTGTGGGGGATGGTTCTACAATTTTTTAAAAACAAAATTGGAATTTTATTGCGTTACCTTTAAATTTTTTATGTTATTATTGCTCCATAGACCTTACAAGGTAGTCGAAACATTCAGGACTTCGCCCTGATATAAACAGTCTTGTTATGCTGTGTTACCAAGTCCATTTTTGACTTGTTAACAAAGCGTTTTTGAGGGAGTTTTTGTAGCATCTGAGAGATATTGTTATTCTAAGCTCACATTCAAAAAAAAAGTTCTGTGATCAGTTTTTGTAAAGTTACGGGCGTTTGAAAATTGCTAATGTGGCCAAATTCGGATAACTAAAAAGCAATATACTGCGTTCTTATTACACCCGTAAGAAGCAAAACAAGACTGCCCATTTATCAGGGCAAAGCCGTGAATGTGTTCCGACTGTACCTTAGTTCATATCGAATAGTTTTTGGGAAACGAAAGTATTGAAAACCTACATTTTGGACGAAATCAAAGTGTAACTTTTTGAGTCGTACGTTTTTAATACGACCAATTAGCTAACCTCAATTCAATCTGGAACGATTTTTGTTCAGCGGGATAACTCGCAACGCAAAAATAATTCGCGTTACGCTCTCAGCATTATAAATAACTATTTCAAAGCGCGAATAATTTGGTCCAGAATATGGCCAATTTGGCAATTTTCAAAACCCCAAAACTTTAGAAAAATTAATCGGAAATAAAATATATATATTTTTTAAGTTGAACTCAGTAAGTCGATATCTTCAATGGGGTATAAAAATTTTTTGCTGAATACTGTTATTTTGATCGACAAAAATTGACTGAATGAAAAAAACCAAACCGAGCATAAATAGTTAAAAACCAAACCGAGCATAACAGATATATATATAGTTTTTTTTTGTTCCGACTTTCGAATAGCTTGGTGTGTTTTTTCTGGTGTTTTTGTTGGTGTGGTGGTTTTTTGTTCCGACTTTCGTAACGAAAGTAACGGAACAATTGTGCTCGGGGTGGTTTTTTTCTTCAGACAAATTTCGACTTTTAAACTCGATTTTTACGGAATTTTTTATATCATTCAAAAGCTATTGTTGTCCTAACCTTGAATTTGAAACGAAATTTTATCTCCGATCATTTTTGTAAAGTTATGCGGGTTTAAAGATTGCTATTTTGGCCAATTTGGGACAATTAACGCGCGATATATTTTGCGCCATTGACGCGTAAGCAAGATTTAATCCGTCTGAGAAATTGTTCCAAATTGGCTCAAGGAAGCTTATATGCCATAATTGATTTTTTAATAGGCGCAAAATCTATCACTTTGTACTTAATATGACGTGTGGGGGATGGTTCTACAATTTTTTAAAAACAAAATTGGAATTTTATTGCGTTACCTTTAAATTTTTTATGTTATTATTGCTCCATAGACCTTACAAGGTAGTTGAAACATTCAGGACTTCGCCCTGATATAAACAGTCTTGTTATGTTGTGTTACCAAGTCCATTTTTGACTTGTTAACAAAGCGTTTTTGAGGGAGTTTTTGTAGCATCTGAGAGATATTGTTATTCTAAGCTCACATTCAAAAAAAAAGTTCTGTGATCAGTTTTTGTAAAGTTACGGGCGTTTGAAAATTGCTAATGTGGCCAAATTGGGATAACTAAAAAGCAATATACTGCGTTCTTATTACACCCGTAAGAAGCAAAACAAGACTGCCCATTTATCAGGGCAAAGCCGTGAATGTGTTCCGACTGTACCTTAGTTCATATCGAATAGTTTTTGGGAAACGAAAGTATTGAAAACCTACATTTTGGACGAAATCAAAGTGTAACTTTTTGAGTCGTACGTTTTTAATACGACCAATTAGCTAACCTCAATTCAATCTGGAACGATTTTTGTTCAGCGGGATAACTCGCCACGCAAAAATAATTCGCGTTACGCTCTCAGCATTATAAATAACTATTTCAAAGCGCGAATAATTTGGTCCAGAATATGGCCAATTTGGCAATTTTCAAAACCCCAAAACTTTAGAAAAATTAATCGGAAATAAAATATGTATTTTTTTTAAGTTGAACTCAGTAAGTCGATATCTTCAATGGGGTATAAAATTTTTTTGCTGAATACTGTTATTTTGATCGACAAAAATTGACTGAATGAAAAAAACCAAACCGAGCATAAATAGTTAAAAACCAAACCGAGCATAACAGATATATATAGAGTTTTTTTTTGTTCCGACTTTCGAATAGCTTGGTGTGTTTTTTCTGGTGTTTTTGTTGGTGTGGTGGTTTTTTGTTCCGACTTTCATAACAAAAGTAACGGAATAATTGTGCTCGGGGTGGTTTTTTTCTTCAGACAAATTTCGACTTTTATACTCGCTTTTTACGGAATTTTTTATATCATTCAAAAGCTATTGTTGTCCTAACCTTAATTTTGAAAGGAGATTTTACATGCGATCATTTTCGTAAAGTTATGCGGGTTTAAAGAATGCTATTTTGGCCAATTTGGGACAATTAACGCGCGATATATTTTGCGCCATTGACGCGTAAGCAAGATTTAATCCGTCTGAGAAATTGTTCCAAATTAGCTCAAAGAAGCTTATATGCCATAATTGATTTGTAATTAGGCGCAAAATCTATCTCTTTGTACTTAATATGACGTGTGGGGGATGTTTTTACAACTTTTTAAAAACAAAATTGAAATTTTGTTTCGTTACATTTATTGTTTTTTATGTTATTATTGCTCCATAGACCTTAAAAGGTAGTCGGAACATTCAGGACTTCGCCCTGATATAATCAGTTTTCTTATGCTGTGTTACCAAGTCCATTTTTGACTTGTTAACAAAGCGTTTTTGAGGGAGTTTTTGTAGCATCTGAGAGATATTGTTATTCCAAGCTCACATTCAAAAAAAAATTCTGTGATCAGTTTTTGTAAAGTTACGGGCGTTTGAAAATTGCTAATTTGGCCAAATTGGGATAATTAAAAAGCAATATACTGCAATCTTATTACACCCGTAAGAAGCAAAACAAGACTGCTCATTTATCAAGGCAAAGCCGTGAATGTTCCGACTGTACCTTATTTCATATCGAATAGTTTTTGGGAAACGAAAGTATTGAAAACCTACATTTTGGACGAAATCAAAGTGTAACTTTTTGAGTCGTACGTTTTTAATACGACCAATTAGCTAACCTCAATTCAATCTGGAACGATTTTTGTTCAGCGGGATAATCCGCCACGCAAAAATAATTAGCGTTACGCTCTCAGCATTATAAATAACTAATTCAAAGCGCGAATAATTTGGTCCAGATTATGGCCAATTTGGCAATTTTCAAACCCCCAAAACTTTAGAAAAATTAATCGGAAGTAAAGTATATATTTTTTTAAATTTGAACTCAGTAAGTCGATATCTTCAATGGGGTAAATTTTTTTTTTTGCTGAATACTGTTATTTTGATCGACAAAAATTGACTGAATGAAAAAAACCAAACCGAGCATAAATATTCCGTTTTCTTCGAAAGTCGAAACAATAATGCGTTACAAATTGAATTGAGGCCAGCAAATTTATCCTGTTATTACAATACGATACGCTAAACACGCCCTGCCCTTGCTATTTTTCATAGCGTTTCGGGAGATAAAACGAAGAAGAAAAGAAAAAGTCTTCTTTTTTTCTCAATTTTTTTGTTATTTTGTCAATTATTCAATCAAAAAAATTTTAAATCGTTTTTAAGTGCAGTCGGAACATTCAGGGCTTTGCCCTGATATACGGGCTCTTTGTCTTATTTGAGCCTTGTTTGACTATAATGAAACATACTAGCCTGTTTTTATTCTGTTTGGAACTCAAAATGCAGTATTATACGCCGCGCTCAAAAGTGTTGTTAAAACCATACCATCGAAAAACTATTGAAAAGAATCATAAAACAATAAAAAAAAATTGACAGTTTTTATATCCCATTAATTTTGCAACATAAGTTTGAGCTTGGGTAGTCTATAAATCCATTGAGGCGTGGCATGTTTCTGTTGAAAATTAATAAATAGATTCGTTTAAAAAATAGTTAAATAATCCATACCTTCAATATTCGGTCTTTTCTTCGAATCAAGTAAAATTTCAATCGAATGACTTGGGAAAGTCTAAAAAAAACTGAGGCATTTCACGTGATGGTTCCAGGAAGAAACTGCAAGCAACATTTTCTAGCTTTTTTAATGGCTTTCCCTTCATGTTTGTAATGTGTAGAAAAAAAACGTTCAAACGAAACTTTATTTTTCTAGCTCTTGCAAAACTTTCCTTAATTTAAAGCACTATGAAAAAACTAAACCTTTTTCATCACCAGCGCACAAGTTAGATTTGGTAAATTTTTTTTTAATTTTAAGTTTTAATGTAAAATATATCTTTTTAAAAAGATTTAGAATTCATTTAGATCAAAATGAATTTCTACATTTCTAAATTTTTTTTCAATGAAAGTATGGGAATTGTATGAGCAGTGAATGGTTACCATTTGTGTCAGTCCTGGCAAGTACAACAAATGAAAGTGAGATGGAATGATATTAATACCCTTAAAGTCATTATTCGATCGGTGTTTAAAAGTTGGGAAACAATTTTTTCGTTGAGGAGAACAACCGATTCAAATTTTGGCTAGAAATTAAATTTGAAGTCCAATGCCATGCCATCTTGAGCAAGAAAAAAGATAAAAAACAGTACTACATTTTTGATAAATTATGCTAAAGAAAACCATTCGAGTATCCATTTGTTTTAATTTCTTTATGGTTCGATATCGAAGTTTATCCCGGAACTTCGAAGTTGAACAGTCTAACATAAACCAGGAAACCTAAGCTAATCACTGTTTTTGCAGACAAAATTAACATCACATAAGAATAAATCAAATTTTATGGTAGTTTTTTTAAGAAGAACCTTAGAAGAGCAAAAACAGACTGAACTGAATCAGTGTACAGTAAGTTGTTTTCATCACTGTAATCTCGGTATATTGGTAATTGTTTTTATTCAAATTTTGTAACATTTTTATTATGCTGTCGCAATCTGAGCTTTTTGGTCTGTTCTTGAATAGAAATTCGATACCAAATGTTTGATGTTTTAAATTACACTTGAATGTCATAAACACTTTACTTCGGGTGACTAAATTTCAATTCAAGTACACAATTTATTAACCCTTTTTATGACCTCAAAATACACTATTTTTATACCAAAAAGAAAAAATATCCTTTGAGGAAAAAAAGAACTTCAGCTATCGCACGATGTTAAATGTCATTCAAAGTTCTCCTTGAAATGCAAAAATATCATGATTTATAGGCTCGCCTATTTTTAATTAGCAAATCGCAGTTACCAGCTGAACTTTATAACCGTCAGCTTAAAAGTCAGGGATGCAAATTCGAATCGTGACCTGAATAACTTTGACAGCCTTAAAGTCTCTTGAAATTAAAGTAAATTCCAGTTCAATAAACTTTTATTTTTGAAAAACCTGCTTGATGAATTTTAAACGGGATCAAAAATTGAAGAACATCATCTTTTAACTTTGGACGTATTTCCATTTCAAATCAACCCTGCTGGACAAAATTTGGACTAAAAAATAATTACACAACCTAGTTCGTATGCATTGAGCTAAGTAAGTATACATGTTAAGGCGATCTATCAAGTTGGAAATCACACGCAAGTAGGATTTACATTTCGTCTGACAATCCTAAGAGAGAGATTAACTTCATCGTCTATCAGAGGAACAAAAAGTTATGCACGCTGCGAGTTTTCAACCCCTGTTTGAACGAAATAATACGCCCTTAAAGTTTTTGCAAAGACTCGTTTAACCAGTTTGCCACAATCCTTTCTGATTCAAATATGGGCATATATTAATTAGGCCACTTCTCAGCATACGCTTCAATCCAGGTGCGGATTTTGTCGAGGGCGAAATCGGATTTTCAATATTATTTTTGAACTTTTTTCAAGTCGAAATTAGTTTTTTGAGATTTCCCAGAGCACGAAGAAGACCCTAATTTGACAAAAAAAATGTTGTTCCGCAAAATCATCTCTAAAAATCATTAAATAATGTCACCGAAAGCGCAATTACAAAATTTTTAGGGTCGATGGGCCGAAAATTTTTGTCGTAAAATAGTGTCAAAGGAGACCATTTGGATGGCCATGAGATCAAACCTTTTACCCCCCCCCCCCCTCTCCCCTCTCAATCCGACCAACCCCAACGTGATTCCAAGTAAAATTGTTAAAATCTTGTCTCCCAAATTATTGTATCGTAGAACATCATCAACTGTCTTTTTGCGCCCTTCAGCCAATTAATTTCAAGTTTTTCAGCGTTTTGAGACTTTACCTAGAAGCAGTGTACGGCTGATCCCAGAATATTTGAGATCAAATCCATCTTATCTTTTCTTAATTGTTTAGCAGTAGAATTTATCTCTTTATGCATAATCAGGTAACTTTTGAAGTTTTTAAGAAACAAACAACGCGATAAATAATAATTCTAAAAAAAACTTGATAAAAATGGCCATGAAGTTGCTAATCTATTGTTTTAAACCAGTTTAGAATTTTTTTTTTGAAATTATTGATGCTACATTCCAACGGTTTTTTATTTTCAGACTTACTGAGACTGTTTGAGTAAAATTTTTCATGCACATTACAATGTCTGTTTCAATTTTTTAATAAATTTTTTCACAAATTCTATAAAACTGCTCGAATGGGACAAAACCCTTAATGTTCCGAGTGCCTTTAAGCTCTATGGAGCAGTGTTTGTTTTTAAAAAAATAATCTTCAAAAAATGAACGCTATGTAAATTCAGTGATACGCTTTGCATATAGCACAGCTTTTTTAGACCATGTGGCACGCCTCAACTCAATAAAACTTTTCTAAGAGGGATTAAAATTTCGCTTACGTGTTTTTAGTGAAGAGTCTATATCTCGCGTTAATTATCTCCAAATTGGCTAAACTGCAAATGTTTGAACCACCATTATTCTAAAAAAAATAATCATAGGTGAAACACTGTTTTATTTATTTGAGCACAGAAAACAATACTTTTCGAGTGATGTACAAATTTTGTCAAAAGTTTCTAGTTCAAAATTCGAAATTGGTCCGGAGAAAAAACACCCCGAGCACAATTACTCTCTGTCACTTTCTATGAAAGTTGGAACAACTGGTCGCATCAGATTAAAACCCTTAGTGTTCAGTCTGCTCTTTACTTTTTATGCAGTGTTGTCGCTTTTTTCTACTTTTTTTTTGTAAACCATCCCCACAAGCAACTTTAAGTACAAATTGTTTTATTAGGTGTATAGCAAAGTAAAAAACAGACTCATATGCATGTTTTAATTCTTTATAACGAATTCTCTGATGAAGTTAAATTTCGCATATGCGTTTATAGTACGAAATATATAATCGCACGATATTTATCCCCAAATTGGCCAAACTGCTAATCTTTAAACCACCACTATTTCACAAAGAACAATCACAAGTGAAACACTGTTGTTTTTACTTTGAGAACAGAAAAACAAAACTTTTCGAGTGATATGAAAAGTTTTGTCAAAAATTCCTAGTTCAAAAGTCGAAATTGGTCCGGAGAAAAATATATACCGATCTTCAGTCACTTTCTACGAAAGTGTTGTCGCTTTGAATAAACTCACCAAATTTTGAAAAAAGGGAAACAACATTTTAAATTTTCTCTAACTTTTTTCTTCTAAATCTATCCCGACATGCAATTTTAAGTACAAAGTGATATTTTCAGCATCGAGAAAATAATAAGTAGACCTTTTTTATGCTTCAGTTTTTTCGAACGAATTCTCAGATGGAGTAAAATTCTGCTTATGCATTAATAGTACGAAGTATATTTCGCCCGTTCATTATCCCCATATTGGCCATTTTGGCAATCTTTAAACCCGCATAAATGTACAAAAAATGATCACAGGTGAAAGGATTGTTTAACACTAGGCTCAGGAAAACAATACTTTTGGGCTGTAAAAATACCGTCAAAATGGTTTAGTTAAAAAGTCGTGGTTAGTCTGGCGAAAAAACCACCCAGAGCTTAAATTTTCCATCACTTTCTTCAAAAGTCGGAACAATTAGCCATTGAAGCAAATTGCACAAAAATTCTTCAGACTCCACAGTTTCTTTTCCTTAAATAAAAGTTTTGTCAATGAATTTATCTGTTTGTCTTTCGGTTTCGCAGATTGTTCGATTACGCTAATTGTCAATAAATCTGTATATTTTTGTTTTATCCAATTGCGGAATCTCCTGATGTTTTTATGTAAGTCGCAGCAATAAAAAAAAGATGCAGGTTGATTGATGGAAATCAAAACAACCATGGCCATGCAAATGTCAATAATGTTAGCCATGTATGTGAATGCAATAAAATTGCCCGCTAACAAAATATAAAATAAGCTTTCTGTGTTATACTACGCTGTACGATTCCATCAGATTTCTGACCTCAAAAATTTTCGAAGTTTTGTGGATTTGTGTGCCAAAATTACAAGTTCCAGGAACTCAGTCGACAAGCAAGGCACCAAGATTAGCGTGGTAATGTACTTTTTCTTATCACCTCAGACATACCGATGCCTTGCATATAAACATCAAAAAATAAATATATTACGCCCTATGATTTTTATGATTGATCTGATCAATTTTTAAAGCTGCCATTGAAGCCAATATTGGATAAAAAAGAGGCTCGCCAAATTTCCAGTTTTCTACTATTACTTGAATGCATCTAAGTAACCCGATCCAGAAACACTTCCCAATTGATTTTATGTATAGTGATCAGTACAAAAATTGCTGTAATAGACCCAAAATCATACGACATTTGCTTGTTTAGATACGATTTGCGAAAAATTGAAGAAAAAAAAACGTTCGTTCTTAACAATTTTAGATTTTTTTTTCGTATTTTTTTCTAGCAAAAAAAATAAACTTTTTTACTACTTAGATCACATTTAGAAGTATTGAAAGTAGATTTCTGAAGCGTAGATCACTGATATTTTCTACCCCTAAAGGAAACGGTATCTCTTTAACTTTTCCCGTCCCTCTTTTCCAAAAGAGTGTGATATTCGTTATTACGTACAAAATTCTCATATGCTTAACCATTTATTTTTTTCTTTATAGGGGGAAGGGGGATTCGTTGCTAAGTACCCTAGGGGCTGGGGCGATAGTTAAAAAGATCTGTCATGGAGATGGAGAGATCGGAGATTGTAAGAGCGGGTTGAGAAAAATGTTCATCATACTATTTTATAGACCAAAAAACAAAAAAAATAGTATGAAAGTAGCATAAGAAACATTTTTGCCACATTTTGGAATTAAATAACAAGCTAATTGCCATACTTTTTATCTCAAAGATTTTATGAATTTATCGACAGCATTTCTTTTTACTATGAAATGGTATGATTAGCAGCTTTTCCATACTATGAAATTGTATGATACACATTTTCTAATAAGTATATGACAAGCATAATTGGAAATACAAAATTTTGGTTTCAAAAATTTTGTATTTCATCCAAAACTCAATAATCAAGGATTTTTTGTCATCAAAAAACCAGAGTGTAAATTACAGTTATCACGTAGCTAAACTGCGTTTGTTGATATTAGCCATTTAAGCCTAAGTTAACTTGTTCACTTCGAATTATATAACAAAAACGTACCTTTTTGTATATAGCTAGAAAAGTTCTAGTTTAAGTAGTTTAGAGTTTTTGATGGTTCAGAAAAAGACCTGCGTTTTACAAAAATTAGGTTTATCTTAGAATATGAAACCAAAAAAATATATTTAAAAAAAAACATGCTTGTAATTTTTAGATTTTTTTCTGTAAAAAAAACGCAAGCTAGACTACATCATAGACTCAAGAATTTAAATTTTGCATGCAAAATTTTCTTTTTCGTACAATGATTATTCAAGCAGAGAATCAGATTAGCAACCAGAAAAGGGCTTTAAAAGTTTTTTTACCCCAAATTTTATTACTATGGAAAAATGTTATCATAAAATTTTTTCAAAATTGTTTTTGAAGCCAATGTTGCTCTCATTCAATAAAACTACCACCAATTTACTTTGTTTGAGTTTCAAACCAACTTAAAATATTTTTTGAAAAAACGTTCATTGAAAAAATACTTGTCATAAAAGTTTTCTTCTATGAAAATTGTATGATAAGCATTTTTCCATAGGCGCTATTTATGAAACTGTTTGATAGATGTTTTTTTTATATGGACATCAATCCGGGAAGTTTCATTTTCAAGGTTAAGGATCAACCCTACAATATCTCCCCTAATCGAACTAGCGGGGAGAAAACATGGATTTTTCAGAAAATAAATTTAAGTGCAGCCCAGATTTAAACTAAATTAATAGTTTTATTTTTTTTTCAAATGATTGAAAACATAAAAATTCAGGTAATTAACCGCAGTCAAATGCAATCAGGCATAAAAATTGCAAAAATGAATACTATTTGTGCTTTTAATCGAAATGCACACAATATACAGAGTTATCTTTTAAATTAATTATTGGCTGGGGTGGACATTCTACGGCTGGTCACTTAGGGGAGGAGATTGCACGGTTGATCCAAGGTTAACCTTAAGATTTGTTTCAAATTGTGTATTAGATATCCTGGGTGTTGTGACGATACTGAAAAGGCCTTTACAGCAGAGCCCGTTTTTTGGAGCACGTCTCACTCTTTTGTTCGACCACAGATATTTCGGGCTAAAAGGTGGTTGAAAACTTATTTCCTCTAATTCTATTTGCGTCTTGAGAAATATTTGCATTTTTTTGACTTTGAAATTCCGCAAAAACAAAGGAAACAGATTTATTTATCAAAAGGCAAAAGAGTCACTTGCAAAATTCTGAATGATTTCCTACGTTTGTTTGCTTCGAGACAAATTGTTTTAAATAGCAACTAGCTGTTCTATTTTTGCTCTTTCAGATTGTGATGCCTTTTATCAGGCCTTAATTCCTATTGCCTAAGGTAGCCAGTAAAAAAGAGCGATCGCTCACTTAGCCGACAAAGTTGTACCATAATCTTTCCAAACAAATAGGAACATAGAAACAGTACCAGTATTCATTTGATTTTAATCATTAAGTAAAATTTATTTGAAGAAAATTATAATGGTTTAGGTTCCATAATGGTTTCATAACTATTCATGAAACCTATCGAGTTTAGATTTATTCATTCATAGGTCAAGTGTTTTTATCCTATAACCTTAGTTGAAAAACGTGCTGCCGATTATACCTTTAAGAGACCAGGAAGTGTCGTTACATTCATAGCTCTTAGTACCTCAATTTGCAAATTTCTTTAGTCCCTAAAAGTGGCTTTAAGAGCAACTCTTCTCAAAATCAATACATCTTTCACCCTTGGGATATTCTTCTAGCAGTGAACGGAGGTGAAATCATAACTATAGAGACCTCTTTCACTCATTGGTTATAAGTGATTTGTTCACCACTTTATCGTCAATTGTGCAAAGAAGACACTTTTAGTACGACCTGCTTCAATTTTTCACGCTCAGTTGCCATCAAAACCCAAAATGAAGGGTTTTTTGTGTAGTTTTTTGAGTTCAAGCGTTTCAAGTAAATATGGTTAAATCACCATTTTTTGTTAATTTTAAATAAAGAGTATGCTCAAGTTCAATTTCTTATCATCTGAGTTCAATAAGACAAAACTCAATATCATTTTGAAATTATTGAAAATTAGCTATTTAATTTAAGTGCTCAATGTCGGTATTTTTTTATTTGCAAACATAAATCATTTGAATATTTGAATATTGAATTATTTGCAAATAAAAAAGCTTGAAACAATTTTGGAGATATTTGACGAGACAGAGAGACGTAAGTTTTTGTGCAGATTTGGCACATCAAGTAGATCAACTGACGCCGGCATAAATTTGGATTCTTAAATGAAAATTTTTCATTACAACTGAATCCATTAATTTTGCAAAATCGTCATTACTTGCTTTGAGCTATGAGCTACTATTTATAGTGTAATTATATTCCTTAACCATATTTCTTAGCCACATTATAATTCTTCGCAATTCTACCGTATTTGCACAGGTAAAAAATTTTGATTAATGTCATACAAACGTCAATCAAAAATCTTTTTATAAAAAATTTTTACGAGTAAACATTTTAATTGATCGCATTCTGTCGTCAAAAATATTTCTTGTTCGTGTAGTGGAAAAAAACCAACCGATGACATTCAGACAATGCTCAGGTTGATCAGCGGTTATTTTCAATAGTAAATCACCATTCAATCACCAAAACAGAATTACTAAAAAGTTTTCGGTCAAGTATTATGTTTAGAAAAAATATTAAAAAAACACATTGATAAAAATTTAACAGTGTTGACTGTTATTTCCTCGGATATTTTTAATCGACAGTGATAAAAGAAGACAACTTGTTTTGGAGAGCCACAGTAGCGGAAAACGGGAGGGGAGAGGGGTATTCAACCTCATCGGGGAAGGGTGCCCATTTGGTACAAATTAAGATATTAATAAGTATTTATGAGAGATCGGAAAATAGGTCGACTTAACAAGAAAAAAAGGAGAAAAACTCTGTTTTTTTTCGAGACAATCCCCGGAGAGCCTTCGCTTGCTTAGAAATTAATTTAAAAATCACTCTTCTCATGTATTGATGCCTTGAATGTAATGACTGGGACACCAAGTTAACATCCTTCGTCCACACCCCCAAAAGACGTCCGTTTAGGGGGGGTGTGATTGTTAACTTGGTTCTGAGTTCGAATTTTCAGCCAATCAGAACTGAGGGTTATAGACACAGCGCTTAGCAATTTCAATCTTAACGGAGAATCTTACCACGTGGTTTTTTTTTGGGGGGGGGGGGGGTGGGGTTAACTCGATTTACTGACTGTCCTCTACAAAACTGAAGTAAAGTATAACCACGTTTAATAATTATATCAACTGATGTCGCTATCTACTCTTTCCAAACCGGATAGTCTTATCTACGGATAAACTAGAAAACAACAGAATTGAATACTACATGTTCATCAAAAAAATCCCACTGCATTTTTGAGAACATCGTGTATCCTTGTATGTAGTTATTCAAAAGTTTATGGTTAAAACTATTCAATTGAATCAGAGATCCCTTTCAAAACACTGACCCAGGTGGAAAAAAAAATTAAGAATTTTTTGAACATTTTTCGATTCTTAGGTGTGATTGAGCTTCTGTTGAGTTTCTTTTTATTTAATGCTAGCTTTTGATTTGATTTTGTTTACTTTATAACTCACTGGATCAGCTTTGCATTCTTGTCCAATAGCTTACCCGTTTTTTTTTTAAATTTTTTACGCAAAGCTTGAGATATTCCATGATTGCGATAAAAATGCCGCAAATTGAGATAAGCCATAGCTGAAAATTTAAACACAAAATATACAAAGAGAAAATCATGTCAAAAGCTAGCTAATAAAAGAAAAAACTCAACAGGGGATCGATCAGACCTAATGTTTGAAACACGTTAGATATTGTTTTATTTCATTTTCCCGCTAGGGTAAGGTTTTTGAAATTGACTTCTCACGTTCAACTAAACGGTTTCAACCACAAATTTTTAGAAAATTACATAGTAAGAAATACGATTTTGATGGGCATGCTGTGAGATTTTTTGACGAATATGTAGAATTTGTTTCTGTTGGATACTAGGTTATCGGTGCATATGACTAACCGGACACTTTTAAAGATTCTTACGCTAAAATTTCTCTGACGGTACATATTTTTTTTTCAATAACTTTCAATAAGATTACTCGTGTAAAAAAAATTTTTGAGAAAAATGTGAAAAACTGAACAACGTTGATTAAATGTTTGACACTAGAACGGTTCATTGGATCTAAGAGTCTAACTTTTTTCTCCGCTAAAGGAGACACCTGACAACTGACTGGCTTAATGGTGCTCTCCCATATAGTTCCGATTTGTATTGGCAAAACTTAAAAAATAAAACTGGAGATTATTGCTTGGAATTATTTCAAAAAAATTAATATTTTGATTTTTATTCGCTTCATGAAAGTATAACGAAAAACTTAGTTTTTACGAGCTATGATTTTGTTTAGTCTGTAAATCAACATTGTCATGTAGAAAGATGAAGTTTGTCTCTATTTCGTCTGTGGTAACTGATGATCTGAATTTTAAACGAATGTGCTTAAAACCGAATTCAAACCATAAGTCACGAACAACTATTTTCACAGAATGCAAAATAGCATTGAATCTAAATCATCTATAACAACACCGTCAATGTGATGATTTGCTTTTTATGTCGAGAACCGCGGTTGACCTTGACTTTGACCGGCATTGCATCATATGATTAACAATAGCATTACAGATTATTTGGTTACCTCTGTAGCAGTACTACACTCTTCCTCTTGTAGGGAAAATTGTTACTCTGTATAAACTTTACAAATGATATTTAAAATAAAATAATTAGTGATAACCTCAGTTCTACATAATCAAATTTTTTTGCTAAGAGTTTCCTTTTCGTAGACACTGCCTTTTCATTTTCTTTTTTCTTTACTCTCTTGTTTCCTGACTCTTCTAAACCCTTACCCACTCTAAGTCGAACGCTTTATATCGTACGAGTGATTCTTGTTCAAACTTCCAGGCGAACAAATACCGCTCAAGTTGTTGGAATCTGTCTTCTCAGAGGATTTCCTGTCGCCAGTTCTGTTCGGTGAAGCTCGAGAGAAGCTCTCGTCAACTCAACCAAAATCGCTTCATTTTTGATTTTGATCGATTGGCCCTCAACTGATATCACTGATTTTTTCACTGAATCCCCGTATTTTTCAGGCAGTTTTTTTTGTTAGACCGCATACTCCTTTGTACTTCGTCCGCTGCTGCCATGTCTTGATTGATTCTTCAACTGTTTCTGTCTGGGAAAAGTCGAACCAATTTTTTCTCAAACAAAAAAAGGTCACTGTTTTGTTACCCAAAAACGCTATACCATAGAAGTTTCGATTTGTTAGATTGAAACTTTGTTGATACCTTTTATTTTGAAATTATGTTAAAAATTGGACTATTTTTTTCCACTAAAGGATCAATGCTTCAGTTTGGAATCAGTGGTGATCGAAACCATTTTGTGGATCGGAAAATTACGAAGCAATTTAAATACTTTGCAAAGCAACCCATTATGTCCAAATATTCATTATCAAAAAATCATATTATATTAGTTCATCCGAGTAGTGCAGAGTTTAAAAACTTCTCCTTCCCATAGTGCCTGTTAAAAACATATTTTTTTTGGCTTGATGCATCGATATTTTTTGTAAATAAGAAAGCCACACTGTCCCAAAATTTTAGTTTTATTGAAAATTTTGAATGTAAATTATAAACAAAAACGTTTTTAGTTTGTTACCTATGAGTTGATCGCATTATCTCGAGAAACTATAACAACTTGACCATATATTGAGCGACCGGCTAGCAAAAACTGCGAGGATATTTTGAATCAACTTATTCGAAGAACCCCAAATCTTGCTATTATTCAGAGGATCAAACCTTGACAGTCGCGATTGTACAAAATTGTTGAATGAATACTGCGTCCTATGCAAAATATTTTCCAAAAATGCTATAGAACTTTTCACTAAAAATGTTTAGAAAAATTAGCATTTTTTTTAAAAGAACTCCATTATTTTATATTCATTTTTTAGCTTGTTATAAGAGGCTTTAACAATCAAAGTGGAAAACTTCTTCAGCCGTCAAACATTTTTGGAGTGCGTTACAACTGTTCACAATCATTTCCAGTTAGGTGAGAGTAAGTTAATTTTTGCTGGTCCAGTAAAACAAAAAATACGTGTGACACAAGTTACTCGGAAATTTATGACCTTTTAATATTTTTTTAGTTTACTGTAAATGCAGAACATTTTTTAGTTCACTGTACATATTCCGAATTTATCAAACTTGAGGTTATATTTGTATGTCTTTTCATGCACTACCAACAAAAAAGACCATTGAAAAAATTTTACAGCTCAGATTTTTAATTTTGTTTGAAGTTCAAGAAAACTCAATGCTTCAATTGAAAAAAATTACATCTATTTGCGTCATTTAATTAGTTATTAAGGAAAGTTACTCAAATTGGTATATTTTACTTTTTCAGAAGCTCTCAAATACCTTACAAATCAATGAAAAACTTCCTTTAGACCGTTTTGTCAAGAATTTATTCGAAGGATTAAGTTTCTATCAGAAGCGAGCAGTCGCACCAACCTGCAAAGCTGAAATAAGATAGCATGCAGCTTGTATTAGGAACGGAAAAAACTTACAGGCGATGAAATTGCAAACATGAGACATTATTTAAGCGGATCTTTGCTTAATGTTCACAGTGCCATTTATTTTATGCCAATTTACCCTGTGTCTTTCAGCTCTTGTAACATTCAGCTCTTGTAACGTGTCCTTTGAATTTATATTACGCCAATTTAATTTTATCTTAATTTGTGATTTTAAAATTTTAGGCCAGTCAAGTCGGTCGCTTCGGCCACGCCCTTTGTAATTATTTTTTTTTCGGTCTTATCAATTGTGGAAACATTTTTCTGTGTCGCGTTCGGTCTCAAAACCTGGAAACAAAATTTTTAGTCGCGACGGTTTAAAAATACCCAATAGCCGGTAAATATCGAAATTATGTCCCAATAATCCGGGCATAAATCCGCACTCACTCTTGACTCCGGTGGTTATGCAGAGACAGCTCTTTGTAGACAGCTGAACAGCTGTCAGGGGGAATCTAGGATTTTCTCGGGGGGGGGGGAGAGAGAGATTTTCAAAAATAATCCAAAATTTTGTCGACATTTTTTAGGTCGACCAAGTTGATTTATGGAGTTTTTTGGCACCCGCTAACTCCTCAAATTTAGTATATATTGGCGCCGAGGGCGCCTTTAGAAAATTTTTAGGGTCCGTCACCAAAAATGGATATCTCAAAATAGTACAAAGGGGGAACCTTTGGGTCGGCAGGGGATAGAATCCTTGAGGGGGACGTTCACCCGCCCTAAATCCGCGTCTGACAGTTGGTATGCTGGCCTTTTTTTGTTGGTCAATGATATTAAACAATTTTTATTTTAATTGAAAGTAGAAAATCTACTTTTGCTAAAGTAGGCGGTTAATTTTATAGAAAATTGCTGCAAATGAAATCAGAATCATAAGCATCATCTGATTTTTGAATGAGCAACCAAATTCATATTCAATTTTTTATTCTTTTATTTGTATAAAAGCTTGAAAAAATATTTAACGCAAATTGTAGATATTTCTCAATTCCATAACTTTATGAACAGATTTGAATTTTTAATCTGTCTGAATTTAGGGACATTTTGTGACAGTTAAACATCATTTTTCAAAGCCAGCAAAACGGTGTCTGTTTTTCAGCTATAATTGAAAATATCCCAGCAATTAACAGGACGAAATTTAAATAAAAACGATTTTGAAAACAGCACCATAAAGAGGCATGAATTCAACTTCTGGAGGTTTGAGCGTTGCTTACGATACCAGTGCGGTCACTGGGCCGACGGCAAATCAGCCGAACAAAGTGAGTCCAGAACCTTTCAACGAAGTGCGATTGGTGGAGTATATCATGGATGGCTACAATACCTTCGCACGGCCGGTGAAAAACATTACGTCTACAACTACACTGGAGATATCGCTCTATGTTATTCAGATTCTTAAACTGGTAATTTTTTAAGTAATTTTTGAACAACTGTCCAAATCTACTGTCTAAATCCCCCACCTAGAGAGAAGCGATATGGATGTAAGGTGAGGTATCAGCCTCTCAATCGAATGGTCAGTGGTTCAGGCCCCACCCTAAACCGGTAGAGGGTGATTCAACATTACCCGGCACATAAAACTAACTAGAAGACGCTATAGAGGGCATTTTTGAGTAATTCTTAATCAGGGACAGCACTACTGCTCGACGTGTGGAGATGCACAGACCGAGTGATGGTCATTTTATTGTTCAATGGCCACAAACATCTATTCGCGCAATTGAAAAGTTTTCTGATTATTAGATTAAAAAAGTCCATTTTTAAAAGTAGCATCGAATCCTCACGAGAAATTTTTAAAAGAAAAAATGTCAACAAAAAAAAACGTTTTGACTAATTTTGAAAATATTCGAATTTTCAATCTTCATTTTAGACCTCGGGGCTTCAACAGATTTTGCTTATATTAGTTCAGATTCATAATCGACCGTTGAATTCAGCATGCTTCTTCTTTCTGAAGTTTGGTAGTGTTTTGTGTGTTTAGAGTGAAAAAGACCAAATCATGACTTCTACCGTATGGCTAAATTTGGTAAGAACTTGTTTTAATATTGGATTTATTTTGGAGCACTTAGAGTGCACCCTCAAATAAATAGCATGCACAAAATTGTCTGAAGGATAATCAAAAATCTGTTCTGGCTATAATGCTTGCTACCTCTTTTAAAGCTTGATACAACTCCCTCCTTTAAAAAATTATAGTATCTCCACGCCCTCTGATATAAAATCCATTTTTGCGGTCTATAATTTATTGTTAGGGGGGGGGGCGTAAGGGGGATGTTGTTGATGACTTTAATGCACGTGCAGAAAATAAGATGTGATTGTGTTTCCATCTTCAGGAGTGGCGTGACGAGTACCTGAAGTGGGACAAGGACGCCTGGGGCATCCAGCAGATCCGGCTGCCCGGAAACCTCATCTGGAACCCAGACCTCACCCTATACAACAAGTAACTAGGTTCCCATTGCTTACCCATAGTATTGGAAAATTATTTTACAGCTTGGGTGAAGTTCTGTTATAGCATCATTGGTAAGCAAAATGATTGGTTTTAATATGAAGTCCCTTCACCATCGACCCTCCCCCTAAAGACAATGTCAGATGCAGAAGTTGGGTAAGCAATCGTTTTTTTGCTGTGTCGCTAATAGATTAGTTTGAGCTGGGGACAACTTTATCTTTTTCGTTCAATGTTTTTGATTCATTGGAGACTGTTTTTGATCCGACCATTTGAAAAATGGGGAGGAACTTTGAATTCGGGTGTGTTTTAGTTTTTTCATTTTGTTTTCCACACAAAATCAGGTACCACAACTAATCATCGGACTGGGTTGAGTGAAATATCATATTAAAGCGCTTTTAGTCGTGATTCGAGCGACATTAGAAAAGTTTCCAAAAAAAATTTCCAGGCGAAAATTTGGTTTTTCGTCTTATTTCGAGCTAATTAAGCAAGCAAGCAGGCTTACATCAGCTTAATTATGCCTAATTAAGGACCCAAAAAATTTTTTTTTTTGCAAATAAATTTTTTTGGAGTTTTTACTTCCATTTCAGGAACCAAAAACTTCAGAAAAAATTAAAACTTTTCTGTAAAAAAATTGGAATTGAAAACAAAATTGAAATTTTTTTTCTTTTTCTGTTTTTCTAGACATTTCTTACTATGAGTTTCGAATACGCCTAAATTATCCTCTTACCTCAGATCCCTTTACGTCAGATGCCTCACACCACGCAGAAAAAAACTACACTAATTTGAAAAAAAAGTTTGTAGTTTTTTAAAGACTATGGTCGGAACATTGGAACATTCTGCGCTACTTGCACAGTAACCGGCTATCCTTATACTTCGTTTAAGAATGTTTTTCTAACTGATTCGTTTGTGATCCAAATGATGTTTTTTTACTTATTCCGCCCAAATTTCTCAATTTTGCTTTTTTTCAATTTTCAATGTATAAATGTTGGAACATTATACTGATAGCGGATGCCGGACATCATGCCGACGGGATTTCAACCCTAATTGTAACACTAAGGACCTCAAGCCGAAAATTTTTTCAACAAGACATAAAATGAAATTAATTTGAAATCTGTTGCGAAGAATTTTTCAATTTCATGAGCTTTCTCGTTATTGTGTTTTTCATAAATTTTGAGCCTCTAATTGATGTTTAGGAATATTGAAAATTAAAACATTGTTGAAAGTGTTTTTCACGTGTATTGTATAATTTATGCATTTCAAAATCCGGCCGATGCAGTTCCATCTGATACCATTCTTAAGTGATGAATTGTTATGAAGAATGCTTATTATGAACTGAACTTGCCTAAATTCTTAAAATTAACATTTTACAGATGGGAAAAACAGTTTTGAGTTGCTTGTAAAGTTTATATTATGGCCTGAAACCCCTACGGATTGTTGTCCTAGACCCACTGATAGCACTGGTTTACTTAGTTAATACAAACGCAATCACTTTATTCTTAAGCCGACTTCTAATAAGGCCAAACTTTGAGCAGATACGAAGGCGGTAATTTTTTCCTAGAGCTGATTTTTTTGGGTGTTTTTCTTAAATCCGGAAAAACTTTTGAGCAAATTTGAAATAATTTGGAGTAGTTTACCAAACATTCTTCATTATAGGCCAATTCGGCTTATTTACAAATCGACTCAGAGTTGTGAACAAAACATTTTAAGATGGTACTGAAATGTGATTGGCTAATTCTATGCAATCAGCTTGAAGCAAAATAATATCAGATCAAGATGTTGAAATACTGATTTATGGGCGGAATAAGCAAAAATAACCCCGCAATGTTAAATTCGATAAAAAAATCTATCATACAAAATTCGATTGCGACAGCAGAGGTCTAATAAAGTTCTGCAAAGTATAAAATCGCTGATATAAAATCAGCGGCTTCGCGATTTGAACAATGACTCGTATTTTGCATGAATTCTAAAACAAGATCTCGAATTTATTTATGAATTCTAAAAAAAACGACCTCGAATTTATTCTGAGATGATTTCAGTGCGCAAGAGAATGACCCCATAATCAAGAACATGAAGGGTTCCTTCGCAGTGGTGAGTCATGACGGGCGGGTGACACTGTGGCCCCGACCACTCATTCTGCAGAGCAACTGTCCCATAGATGTGCTCTACTTCCCATTCGACATTCAAGACTGCATGCTCAAATTCTCATCATGGGCATACAACGTGCAACAGGTAAAAAGTGCACCTTATTTTGAATACAGTCTTTTTTGGGACCATACGACATCTAGACAGAACGACCGACAAATTATTAAGAGAAAAACAACTTCTAGAAATAAATTGTCAGAGCGAATTTCAACGTCTTCCTCCAAGATTTAGATTTGATTATAAGATTTCCAAGCAATTTTTTTTTCATTTGTCGAAACAATTTGCGAAAAAAAACACAGCAATCAGTTATTTTTGTTTCGTTCTTATCATTCGGTATCTTCAGCTCAAGATCTCGACAACATCTGGCATCCACCTGTCCAGTTACATCCCCTCGACCGAGTGGGAGTTGATTCAGGCCCAGGCAGTGATAGAGTACAACCCGTTCGACGAGGAGGGGGGCTACTCTTTCGTCCAGTTCCAGATCAAGATACAGCGGAAGAGTCTGTACTATATTGTGAATCTCATTCTGCCATGTATTATGCTCTCCTTAGTGATGTTGTTCGGACAGTACTTGCCCTGTAATTCAGGTGAGGGCATCAATTTTATAACAAAAAGTCTGCTAGTAATCGAAAAATAATTAAAAGAACAATTATTAGCAATAATGAATACAAAAGAAGTATACTTGTTCATTTAAAAATAAAATTATCTACTTTATAAAACGTTTGAAAAAGAAATGTGTCAAAAAAAACATAAATTTTTCCCGAGCAATAAAATAAAATAAAAACATTAGAATAAACAAAGACCTAAAAACAGACCAACTATTTGAACGCTCCTCTAAATCAGCTCATGACAAAAGAAACTATTAAAATATGCTTTCGGTGAAAAGTTTTAGTAAACCGATACCGATCTGACAGGGCTGGTCAAAAAAGGATGACTTTGTTGTTATTTTCATATCATACAAAGCAATACAGCAAAGAATGGGTGGTATATACCAGCGTAATCGGTGATTCAGAAGTTCACAGCAGCGACCATAAATGACGACTCATGCCCTGACCACCAATGCAACTTCTTTAACCTTTGACCTTTCTGATCGCATATTTGATCATCTGTTCAGGTGATG
Organism: Symsagittifera roscoffensis; assembly: GCF_963678635.1. Taxonomy (NCBI): domain Eukaryota; kingdom Metazoa; phylum Xenacoelomorpha; order Acoela; family Convolutidae; genus Symsagittifera; species Symsagittifera roscoffensis. The sequence goes on from NC_087067.1 coordinate 43,017,367, forward strand.
CAAAAGTGCAGCTGGGCACTGCTCTCTTCACCTCCATGTGTGTTTTCCTCCTTCTAGTGGGAACTATGATGCCACCCAGTGATGTGCAGCCCCTTCTTGGTTAGAGTTCTCTGCTTAGAGTCATCCGTTTGCGACCTTGAGTTTCCTATTGTAATCTAACTTGTAACGACTTTGGGATTCACGAACAATTACCCACTAATTTAATCTTATAAACTAAAACTTTTGTTGTTTCTAGCTGTTTCTTACCACAATTACTGTTGTTTCTACAAAGTTGGAAATCATTACTAAACAGCTTGTGAATGTCAACAAAAGGAACTATTTTTTTTTACAAGTCTCAGACGAGTCGTTTTTGAAAGTTTACTTTGAAAATATTCAGTTTGGATGACGTTTAGGAGTCTACTACTGTGCCACTCTGTTTCTCATCACCTTCTCAACTGCCATAAATGTCTTCGTCCTCAACATCGTCGACCGGGATACCCCAGTTCCCAAGTGGATCCGAATTGTATTCCTGCACTACGTCGCACGACTAGTCGCTCCCAGTCTAAGACAGCTATACTGGCCCAAGAACCCTCTCGCATCCGGGAAGTCCTCGAGTCCCAGGAGTCCCGCCAGATTTGTTTCAGGTTTTTTTTAAAAAAAGATTCTTGATAACAAAAATTTTACAAGCATGAAGTCAAACATATGTCAAATTATCGATTGAAATTGTTCCAACGAATAGTTATATTTGAAAGTTTTGTAGTCTTATTTATTACAATTGTTGCCAGGTTCCAAGATGTCCATTGCTCTCAACAGTGACTACAACCATTACAATAACTATACCAATAAAGACTGCGCATTCAGTTTCGAGCCCTCCCATCTGAACGGTCACGTGATTGACCATTCTATGTCGTCAAAGATCAACCAAGGTCATCATCAGGCATATTGCTCGAGACTGGTGTCGACTTCTCCAGGTATTGCTATGTTCAACACTGGACCTGCAAGTATGTACCAACAGAAGGTTCCCGACTCCCCGATTAGAGAAATTACGGAGCTGAAGTTAGATGAGACTGGAAAGCAGTTGGTACAAGTTAGGAAGTACCTTGAGTGGATTCGGTAAGAGAAAAATGGAGAAAATTTTCAATTTTGAAGCTTCAAAACTGAAACATTGGCGCTTAGCATATGTTCAAATAAGACTCGCATATGATAGATAGACTTAAAAGATAAGGAAAACAAAGCTTTACAGAAAATCTATTTTAGAGCTCTAGAAAATATTAAGAAGTGTAGTTTTCTTTCTTTTTGATGCCATGTTTCCATTTACTCATGATTGCAATCTGAGCTTTCAAGAGTTTTTGTCAGATTTCTATTTAAGACGGCTTTTAATCTCTAATTTTAATTAGAGTTTGTGTGTTAGTTAAAAGCGAAGCGATATTTCTCTGCCATTGACGAAGCAAAACATTTCACGAAATATTTTCAGATAACATTTTTATCAACCCTATTGATAATAAATTAGTTTCTGCTTCAAAATGATCTATCAAACTTTTATCTATCTCCGTGTGACATTTGACCTTTGACCTCAATACTTTTTATAGAGTTCAAGTGGAGACTATGATGACAGATGTAAGAGAAAAGAACGAACTGGGCCGTCTCAGAAGCGACTGGCAGTCAGTTGCAGTGATAGTAGACCGCACACTCATGATCGTGTTCACAGTCGTGTTCCTATCCACCATTCTCTGGATCTACAACCAGTTCCCATCCGAGCTAGTCCATCCCACTCACGTTCCTGCCAGACCTAATATCGTCATAGGCGGCTGAAGAAATTTCGTCGACCAGATGTTTCACTTTTTTCACCCTGACAAAAAAGAGATGAATTTGAAAGCCATCGACTTGAGATTTTTTCTTCAAAAGTTGACAGAAACTGATCATGAATAAGTCAAAAACTGGGAATATGAATCACTTTTAGCCAAGAATTGTTTGAGATCGATACTTAAAAAGCAAATGGGAAACTACTTGGAAAATATATTTAAAATACAAAATGGAAGTTACTGGAAATCATAATTTTTATAAAGGTTTTTATATACTAATTATGTTTAGTTAAGTTACTATATTATTATCAGGCCCCGGATTTTATTTAAATATCTATTTTTCCCAGTTAACTAACAATTTCTGAGAAATAAATTAACCAGGTAGATGCGCTTTAATTAAATGAACTCTCTGGAAATTTTCCAGAAAAACGACAGTATTTCAAAATTATACGCCAACATTGATATCTTCACCAAGGCCTTTGATCTTATAGTGGGGGAGTTGGTAAGATGTTGTAAATTTCAAAACTGAAAATTTGAGTGTTTTTCTCGGTAAATTATACCACCAAGGAAATACTCAGGTTTTCTTTCAGACTCGCTACATTTTTTAACACAAAACTAGTTAAAAACCATTTTTTGCTGTTAATGTAGCAAATTTTTGAAAAAACGCGAGTTTTTTTGAAAGTTTTTTATTTTTAACCCAAGGCGATAATTTTTAGGAACTATTTCATTAACTAAGATAGATTTTTTAACTAAGCTAAATCCCAGGGCCTGATCATGATTATTATTGATATCTAAACAAAGGTTTTAATAGATTGTCACAATGATGAATTATTTATTGATAAACCAAATCCTGTTGCGTCGCTCGGGTGATTCAAAAAATTTTTCCAACAAAAAAATCTTGCGAACGCTTTTACACTTTTTAAGCAACTCTTAGGAAAATTTGCAAGCAATGGAGAAAACAACAGTTAGAGAAGTTCATTTGTGCACAAAGTTTATCGTAACTCTCTAAAAAGTCCATAAATTGTTCGTCGATTAAAATAGATATGCTATGATGAAAAGTATGGTTGCAACTAATTTAATCTATCGTGTCTAATTAATCAAGCCAGATGCCACAAGTAAATTGTAGATTTCGATTTGTAAACTTTTATATATAAGCCATCTTATTTTAAAGTGCAATGGTGGACATAGCTAGATATACAAATACAACGATTTTGATTGAGCCCTATGATTTTGGGTCCACGCTTTGAATTTAATTTTTAATGTTTCGTTAAAAACAATTTTGATCATTGCAGCGCTTGTAGCGCTATAAAACGTTTTTTAATGTATTTGAACAAAAATGCTCTGATCAGAGCAAATCTTTGGCAGTTACAAATTAAACATTTTTCAATTTTTGTTGAATTTTTTTTCCACATAGTGTTGACATTATTTTTGATAAATTTTGGCTCTTTTTCGCAATATTGAAAGCAAAAGCAAAAATCTACATGGTTTGAAATGATTTTTCAGCCGCAATAATTCTTTTTTATTAATTCCAACTCTTGAATTCAAAATCTTACAGATAGCACTAAAACATTCGATCAACCTTAGTTAATTAAGAACTTGAGGTTTTTCTGAACAAAAAATCACCCCAAAGTCAAAACTTCTATCGCTTTCTTCGAAATTAAAAAACAAAGGCGTGAAGCACTTTCAAAGATACAAAAATTATCAAATATTTTGATTAGAACACAATGACAAGACAGTTAGGTTCTCATTTTTTCGGTTCAGGAAATATATTTTAACCGCGCAAAGCTTCCCTTGCTGTACTATTTAATTATCTTTTTCAGCTGAATGGCGTACATTTCAATCTTATTTACAACGAGTTTTTTTAAATCCAAGAAAACCAGTTTTGCTCTAAACATCCTGGTTGACGTCCTATAATTTTTTAAATAACTTAATTGCATGGAATAAACAAAGTAAACTCCAAATAATACTATCAATGTTTGAATCGGCTACTTTTAGCTTCAACACCATATGCAGGGGCGGATCCAGGATTTTCTCGAGGGTGGCGGATTTTCAAAAAAAAATTTTTTTAGGTCAATTAAATTGATTTTTTGAGCTCTCCCAAAACACTGTTTTATTCCTATTTTGGCCAAAATTTGTGCTCCGCGGGCAAAATTTTAAAAAAAATAGGCCAAAAAGGCGTTTATAGGCATTTTTTGGAAAATTTTAACCAAAAAATTGCGTTTTATTTGGCGCGCGCTCCCACGTCAAAATTAGTATATATTGGCGCCAAAGGCGCCTTTAGAAAATATTTAAGGTTGGTGAGCCAAAACTGGATTTTTTAAAAGTACCAAAAGGGGGTCCCTTTGGGTCGGCCGGGGGTCGAATTCCTGAAAAGAAAGCGTCCGCCCCCCCCCCCCCCCCCAGCCCAACCCCCCTAAAACTCATGAAATAGAACAATAAAGAAGGCTGCTTGTATCAGGGACACTTAAATTTTTCCAATTACCCTAAAACATGTCCCATAAAGTTTTGGACTAATGACAAAAACTTTCAAAACAAGAAACAATAGGGGAAAACTTTCAAAACAATTGAAGGCTCTTTTTCCTTTTCCCTCCCACCTGCAAATTTTTACATGTAAATTTGTTGACCACATTATCCGATTGTTATGAAAATTTACATATAGACTAATAAGGCCACAACAAACATATTTGGTATTCATACTCAACCTCGTAAAACCACTCGTTACACTAATAAGTTGAAACTGGCGTCAGGTGGGGGGAGGGAAGGAAAAAGAGGCCAATTGAACATGAACACTATCACATTTTGTGAAGATCTACTACACACGTGCAATGACAAGTACTGAACAAAATTTTTTGCGTGTCCTCGGTTTAATTTTGCAAAAATAGTCATCACAATTTCAGCGAGATCCAAAGATAATTGATTAAAAATTACAGTTTTGGTTCATTAATACCTAAGAAATTTTGATGAATGAAGCAAAGAACACTAAGCATTGAAATTTTAAGATAAAAAATTAACGTAAAGGATTTATTTGTTAGAAATAAGAGATAATGACTCAGAGAAGTTGCTAGAGAGTTGAAAATACCCTAAAGGATCGATACCCCAGGGTTTTTTCATTTTTTTTTACAATTTGAATATCAAAATCAATTTTGATTCAAAAGTTATCAAGCGCTGATTCTGTCACATTCGGCCAATTTTTCTGTTCCAAGTAAAATGCCTGTTCTCACATACGTAAGTTTTTCGCAAAAGTTTTGGTCTATTATCGACGTTCCATATTGCAAAAACAATTTTTTTCGAATCAAAACTTTTCGACATAATCAAAAGCTGAGTCGAATTTTGGAGAAGTTTGCAAAAATCAAGAAGTAGGACAACTTTTTGGGCAAAATTGGGGACTGAAAAATTTCTCGAAATTTAAAGGAGATTCGGCAATTTCTTGTAAGCCGTAGTAAGACCATCCAATTGAATTCTTTTGTAAATTGTTTGAGTGTAATGAAAAAACATTCTTTACGAATTGTTCGATTTCCAAAAGTTTTGTTGACAGCAGCGACAAATACCGTTTCGGAATATGATATGACCGTTTTTGGCCGGAAACTTTTTTCCACAATTTCGTGAGTGTTTTTCCAGAAAGTAAGTCCCAACATAGCAAACTTATTTTTTGGCGAAGAAACCAAAAAAAAACGTGACAGTTTGCAGATTAGGCCCAGAAATAGTTTTGAAGCTGCCATCGCAAAAAATATTTTTGGATTAATGAAGAAAACACAAAAAAATTTTAGCAGCAAAAAATGCACAACCCGTCAAAAAGCTGATGTCAAACAAAAAAGATTGTCTATCCACATTGTGTCTCCAAAGATAATTGATTCAAAATTACAGTATTGGGTCATTAATACCTATAAGATTTTACATCAATGGATCAGAAAACAATTAGCAGTGATAATTTAAGACTCGAAAGCAACGTAGCAGATTTATTTGTTTGAAAAAAGACATACTGGCTCAGAAAAATCGCATTTGGCTAGAGAGTTTCAAGATACACTAAGGGATTGATACCATAGATATTTCTCATTTTTTCCCACAATTTGAATATCCATAAATCAATGTTGATTCAAAATTTATCAAGCGCTGATTCTTTCCTGACACATGAGTTCTAAAACATTCAATCCCTCAATTTTGATATTTTGTTGCTAGATAAACTGAATTCAGGGACAGCTGTGATGTCTGTTTCAATGACATCACCGAAGGCTTTTTTAAAGTCCACAAATAGCTTTTGATTGGATCTTTTATGTGTTTTGAAAAAAAAAATAGCCTAATGGTTTCTCTTTCTACTAATTTTTGATTGTGTCAACGAAATCTGGGCAGTTTGATGAATTTTGACAGCAGATAACTTCGCTTCGAACGCGCTATGCAAGAAAATGGAGAGCAATAAACACCTCAAATCGACAAAAATTGGCTGTGTATTGAAATTGAAAAACAAATCGACAAGCAAAAAATTTAAAACTCTAATGACAAGCATAAATTAATTGGAACACAAAATCCAATTAATGTTAAAATCAAAATTAATATACATAAAAGAACTCATGTAAGTGAAATTTTTTTCGCAAATTATGGCAGACAGTGCCTATATTTTTCCGATAAGTGTCTAAATCAATGAGAGAGTTTTCGCGCACACTTTCAATTCTGGCGTTAGGTTTTTGTCCATTCACTTGCTGTCTGGGCGGAAATCACCTCTCTCTATTCTTTTGAAGACATTTTGGAACTTTTTTCAAGTGAAAAAAATAACAGTCCAAATTGAAGGTCGCACTCGCCCAATTTCTCTGTTCCAACTAAAATGCCAATTCTCACATACGTAAATTTTTTGCAAGTTTTTTGGTCCGTTGTCAACGTTCCACATTGCAAAAGAAAATTATCGACAAAATCAAAAATTGAGTCAAATCTTGGATAAGTTCGCAATAATTATTAGGTAACTGGGCAAATTTTTCTCGGACCACAATTTTGGGCAACAAAACCGAGACCGAAAACTTTTCTCAAAATTTTAAGAAGCTTAGGCAATTTTTTGTGAGCCGTAGTAAGACCAATCAAATGAATTTTTTTGTAAATGCTTGAGTGTAATAAAAATAACATCCTTTTTGAATAGAGCGATTCAGCGCTTGATTCAAAAGTTATCAAGCGCTGATTCTGTCGCACTCGGCCAATTTCTCTGTTCTAAGTAAAACGCCAGTTCTCACATACGTAAGTTTTTCGCAAAAGTTTTGGTCTATAATCGACGTTCCACATTGCAATAACAATTGTTTCGAATCAAAACTTTTCGACATAATCAAAAACTGAGTCGAATTTTGGAGAAGTTTGCAAAAATCAAGAAGTAGGACAACTTTTTGGGCAAAATTGGGGACTGAAAAATTTCTCGAAATTTAAAGGAGATTCGGCAATTTCTTGTAAGCCGTAGTAAGACCATCCAATTGAATTATTTTGTAAATTGTTTGAGTGTAATGAAAAAACATTCTTTACGAATTGTTCGATTTCCAAAAGTTTTGTTGACAACAGCGACAAATCCCGTTTCGGAATATGATATGACCGTTTTTGGCCGGAAACTTTTTTCCACAATTTCGTGAGTGTTTTTCCTGAAAGTAAGTCCCATTATAGCGGAATCTTTTTTCGATGAAAACAACCAAAAAAATGACAGTTTGCAGAAAAAGCCCTGTCATCGCAAGGAATAGTTTTAGACTAATCGAGATAACGCAAGGAATATTTGGTTGCAAAAAATGCACAAGCCGGCAAAAAACTGATGTCAAATAAAAAGGCTGTCTATCAATTATTTGTCTCCAAAAATCTTCAATTTTGATTTTGGATGGTTATTTTGGAACCGGAAATATCAAATTGTTCCGTTTTTTTTAAATGAGTGAACATCTAATCTAGTTCAATGATTTTCTTATGGAAAAGATCCTGTAAATCAAACGAAAAACGAAATCCTGTTTCGAATAGAGATTGTTTGTATTACCTCACCGTACATTTTTTTAAATCGCTTAGCCATTTTTTTTCAATTTATTCATCGAAATCGTTTTTCGTCAAATTTCGTTAATTTTTGCTCTTTATAAAATCAGTAACTTGTAAGTTTGAGAGAAGTCGACATTTGCAAGCTGATTCCACACAAACATAATGTTGGTTGCAAGCTGGTTTCCACACAAACATAATATTGCCGTTGTCTTCAACCTAGAGCCATCAAGAACCAAGTTAGTCCCTTATTTTGTTTTTGATGGAGCAATACTGAACTTGCGCTAATTTTTTTATTAAAACTTTATAATAAACGAATCATTAGGAATGTATAATAACTCAAACTGCAATATTCTGATGCAGTTCAATCAAGTTTTCATAACCGAAGCTTACGCATCTTTTCCATTTAAATATTTGTCGTTAGACCAAGTAAATGGAAAGGAAGCAAAAAATTTCGCGATTGATATTTTATCATCAAGCCTTCGTCATCTAGTGGTTAACGCGTTTGTCTCGAATAGATGTAGGTTATTTCTGCGTAGGTTGGTATCCAGCTGTCTACCTTTTTTGTGGTTTTGAAGTTATGCTAGTCTGTAGACTTTCATGTTTTCAATTTTTATGCTTGTCGAGCCTTGGAATTCGAAATCAGAAAAGCCGCGGCAGCTCATGTTTATCACTTCGAGTTTGATTACAAAATTAATCAAAAAACATTGTAAAAAGACTCAGCCCTGAATGTTTCGACTGCGCTTTGATTGGTCTCAAATAGTTTGTAGTAAATAAAAATTAGCAAAATTACAATTTTCAGGCCGATAAGATAATCGAGGGTGGAGTTATTAAAACTAATTGGCATTCGCATGAAGTCATTTTGGAACGAGTTTGTAGTGTTGAATAATGCAAAAATTGATTTAAAAAGGGAATTTTTGGGACAGGCTTGGGCACACCCGGCGAAGCCTATTCAGATCAAGGAATCGGTCCCGCGAGGGACTAATGAGTTTCGCCAAATTGTTGAAACCCAAAATCTTTCAAATTTCCAAGAACAATGTAAAAATTTTTTGATTGTGACATTGATGAAATAAACAAACACAGAAATAAAATTTTTTTCTAACAGCTTTTAAAAGAGAAGTTGTTTTTCTTTTTTCTCAATTTACCCCCTCTCAAGCTAATTTAAACTAGAAAGGGTTTATTGGTAATTTTAACCGTAATAAAAAGACCTAAGATCAAATGACTGCCTCAATTCAATTTGGAACTCATTAAACGGCCACTTAAGCATGTTAAAAGAAATCATGATCGTGAATGTTGCACAAAAACGGGTTACAGGCAGAAGTCAACATGCATGTTGTCAAGCCACTATTTTTGTATTTTTATTTCAATTACTTATTTAATTAGTTATAAACTAACAAAGATTTAATTCATTGTTAGGTTATTTTCTTAATGGGTTAGTCAATTTTTTTTAAAATTTATTCATCTGTTGAAATCATTCTTCATCAAAACTTTTGAAAATCGTCCAATTTTTCTAAATTAATTTTCGTTTATTTTCACCCTTTATCATATTAGTAACTTGTAAATTTGAGAGAATTTGACACTTGCAAGCTGGTTCCACACAAACATAATGTTGGCTTCTTCTGGTTTCACTGTTGTTCTTAAGACTGTAGCCATCAACAACCAAGTTATTCCCGTATTTTGTTTTTTATGAAGCAATGCTGAACATGAGCTAATTGTATTATTAAAACTTTATAATAAACGAATCTTTAAGACTAACTGTATAATAACTCAAACTGCATTATTCTGATGCAGTTCAATCAAGTCTTTATAACCAAAGCTTACGCATCTTTTTCATTTGAATATTTGTCGTTAGACCAAGTAAATGGAAAGGAAGCAAAAATCTTCGCCTTTGATATTTCATCATCAAGCTTTCGTAATCTAGTGGTTAACGCGTTTGTCTCGATTGGATGTAGGTTATTTCTGCGTAGGTTGGAATCCAGCTGTCTACCTTTTTTGTTGTTTTGAAATTATGCTAGTCTGTAGACTTTCATGTTTTCAAATTTTTACGATTGTCGAGCTTTGGAATGAAAAATCAGAAAAACTAATAAAAAAAAATATTTAAAAAAAGACTGGTCGTATCAAGGCTCAGCCTTGAATGTTTCGACTGCGCTTTGACTGGTCTCCAATAGTTTGTAGTAAATAAAATTTAGCAAAATTACAATTTTCAGGCCAATAAAATAGAATAATTAAAACTAATTGGCTTTTACATCAAGTCATTTTGGAACAATTTTTTAGCGTTGAATAATGCAAAAATTGATAATAAAACGAGTTTTTGGGACAGGATTGTGCACAACCGGCGGGGCCTATGCATATCAAGGAATCGAACCCGCGAAGGTCTAATGAGTTTTTTGAAATTATTGAAATCCAAAGTCACTCAAACTTCCAAAAACAATTTAAAAATAATTTGATTGTGATATTGATGAAATAAACAAAAAACAGAAGTTAGGTTTTTTCTAACAGTTTTAAAAAAGAAGGTGTTTTTCTTTTTTCTCAATTCACCCCCTCTCAAGCTAATATAAACTAGAAAGCGTTTATTGGGAATTTTTAACAGTAATAAAAAACCTAAGATCAAATGACTGCTTCAATTCAATTTGGAACTCAATAAACTGCCACTTATGCGTGTCTAAAGAAATCATGATCGTGAATGTTGCACAAACACGGGTTCCAGGCAGGAGTGAACACGCATGTAAGCATTGAGTTGCATGCGTGCGTGCGTGCGTGCGTGCATTCATGTTGTCAAGCCACGCTTTTTGTATTTTTATTTCAATTACTTATTTAATTAGCTATAACCTAACAAAGATTTAATTCATTATTAGGTTTTTTTTTACTCAGTTGGTCAATTTTTTTTCTTCAATTTATTCATCTGTTGAAATCGTTCTTCATCAAAATTTTTGAAAATTGTCCGGTTCTTTGAAATCAATTTTCGTTTGTTTTTGCTCTTTTTAATATCAGTAACTTGTAAATTTGAGAGAAGTCGACATTTGCAAGCTGATTCCACACAAACATAAAGTTGGGTTCTTCTGGTTTTACTGTTGTTCTTAAACCTGTAGCCATCAACAACCAAGTTACTCTCGTATTTTGTTTTTGATGAAGCAATGCTGAACATGAGCTAATTATATTATTAAAATTTTATAATAAACGAATCTTTAAGACTCACTGTATAATAACTCAAACTGCATTATTCTGATGCAGTTCAATCAAGTTTTTATGACCAAAGCTTACGCATCTTTTTCATTTGAATACTTGTCGTTAGACAAAGTAAATGGAAAGGAAGCAAAAACATTCGCAATTGATATTTCATCATCAAGACTTCGTAATCTAGTGGTTAACCTGTTTTTCTCGATTGGATGTAGGTTATTTCTGCGTAGGTTGGAATCCAGCTGTCCATCTTTTTTGTGGTTTTGAAATTATGCTAGTCTGTAGACTTTCATGTTTTCAAATTTTTACGATTGTCGAGCTTTGGAATGCAAAATCAGAAAAACCGCGGCAGCTCATGTTTATCACTTCAAGTTTGATTAAAAAATTAATCAAAAAAATATTTAAAAAAAGACTGGTCGTATCAAGACTCAACATTGAATGTTTCGACTGCCCTTTGACTGTTCTCAACTAGTTTGTAGTAAATAAAATTTAGCAAAATTACGATTTTCAGGCCAATAAGATAGTCGAGGATGGAGTCATTAAAAGTAATTGGCTTTTACATCAAGTCAATTTGGAACGATTTTGTAGTGTTGAATAATGCAAAAATTGATAATAAAACGAGTTTTTGGGACAGGATTGTGCACACCCGGCGGGGCCTATGCATATCAAGGAATCGAACCCGCGAAGGTCTAATGAGTTTTTTGAAATTTTTGAAATCCAAAGTCACTCAAATTTCCAAAAACAATTTTGAAAATATTTTGATTGTGATATTGATGAAATAAACAAAAAACAGAAATTAAGTTTTTTCTAACAGTTTTAAAAGAGAAGTTGTTTTTCTTTTTTCTCAATTCACCCCCTCGCAAGCTAATTTGAACTAGAAAGGGTTTATTGGGAATTTTTAACCGTAATAAAAAGACCTAAGATCAAATGACTGCCTCAATTCAATTTGGAACTCATTAAACGGCCACTTATGCATGTTAAAAGAAATCATGATCGTGAATGTTGCACAAACACGGGTTTCAGGCAGGAGTGAACACGCATGTAAGCATTGAGTTGCATGCGTGCGTGCGTGCGTGCATTCATGTTGTCACGCCACGCTTTTTGTATTTTTATTTCAATTACTAATTTAATTAGCTATAACCTAACAAAGATTTAATTCATTATTAGGTTATTTTTTTTCAATCAGTTAGTCAATTTTTTTTCAATTTTTTCATCTGTTGAGATCGTTCTTCATCAACATTTTTGAAAATTGTCCGGTTTTTTGAAATCAAATTTCGTTTATTTTTGCTCTTTACAATATCAGTACCTTGTAAATTTGAGAGAAGACGACATTTGCAAGCTGATTCCACACAAACATAATGTTGGTTGCAAACTGGTTCCCACACAAACATAATATTGCTGTTGTTCTTAAACCTGTAGCCATCAACAACCAAGTTACTCCCGTATTTTGTTTTTGATGGAGCAATGCTGAACATGCGCTAATTGTATTACTAAAACTTTATAATAAACGAATCATTAAGACTGTATAATAACTCAAACTGCAATATTCTGATACAGTTCAGTCAAGTTTTTATAACCAAAAATTACGCATCTTTTCCATTTGAATATTTGTCGTTAGAAAGGAAGCAAAAACTTTCGCGATTGATTTTTTATTATCAAGCCTTCGTCATCTAGTGGTTAACGCGTTTGTCTCGAATAGATGTAGTCTATTTCTGCGTAGGTTGGAATCCAGCTGTCTACCTTTTTTGTGGTTTTGAAGTTATGCTAGTCTGTAGACTTTCATGTTTTCAATTTTTTTGCTGGTCGAGCCTTGGAATGCAAAATCGGAAAAACCGCGGCAGCTCATGTTTATCACTTCGAGTTTGATTACTTAACTTAAAAAGTATTTCAAAAAAGTACTGAGCCTTGAATGTTTCGACTGCCCTTTGACTGGTCTCAAATAGTTTGTAGTAAATGAAAATTAGCAAAATTACGATTTTCAGGCCGATAAGATAGTCGAGGGTGGAATTATTAAAACTAATTGGCGTTTACATCAAGTCATTTTGGAACGATTTTCTAGTGTTGAATAATGCAAAAATTGATAATAAAATGAGTTTGTGGGACAGGATTGTGCACACCCGGCGGGGCCCATGCATATCAAGGAATCGAACCCGCGAAGGTCTAATGAGTTTTTCGAAATTGTTGAAATCCAAAGTCACTCAAATTTCCAAAAACAATTTAAAAAATATTTTGATTATGATATTGATGAAATAAACAAAAAACAGAAATTAAGTTTTTCTAACAGTTTTAAAACAGAAGGTGTTTTTCTTTTTTCTCAATTCACCCCCTCTCAAGCTAATTTAAACTAGAAAGGGTTTAGTGGGAACTTTTAACCGTAATAAAAAACCTAAGATCAAATGACTGCTTCAATTCATTTTGGAACTCAATAAACTGCCACTTATGCTTGTCTTAAAAAATCATGATCGTGAATGTTGCACAAACACGGGTTCCAGGCAGAAGTCAACACGCATGTAAGCATTGAGTTGCGTGCGTGCGTGCGTGCGTTCGTGCCTGCGTGCGTGCGTGCGTGCATTCATGTTGTCAAGCCACGCTTGTTGTTTTTTTTTTCAATTACTTATTTAATTAGCTATAACCTAACAAAGGTTTATTTCATTGTTAGGTTATTTTTTTTCAATCAGTTAGTCAATTTTTTTTCAAGTTTTTCATCTGTTGAAATCGTTCTTCATCAAAATTTTTGAAAATTGTACGCTTTTTTGAATTCAAATTTCGTTTATTTTTGCTCTTTATAATATCAGTAACTTGTAAATTTGAGAGAAGTCGACATTTGCAAGCTGATTCCACACAAACATAATGTTGGTTGCAAACTGGTTTCCACACAAACATAATATTGCTGTTGTTCTTAAACCTGTAGCCATCAACAACCAAGTTACTCCCGTATTTTATTTTTGATGGAGCAATGCTGAACATGCATAATATTTTGTAATAAACGAATCATTGAGACTGTATAATAACTCAAACTGCAATATTCTGATACAGTTCAGTCAAGTTTTTATAACCAAAGCTTACGCATCTTTTCATTTGAATATTTGTCGTTAGACCAAGTAAATGGAAAAGAAGCAAAAACTTTCGCGATTGATATTTTATTATCAAGCCTTCGTCATCTAGTGGTTAACGCGTTTGTCTCGAATAGATTTAGGCTATTTCTGCGTAGGTTGGAATCCAGCTGTCTACCTTTTTTGTGGTTTTGAAGTTATCCTAGTCTGTAGACTTTCATGTTTTCAATTTTTATGCTTGTCGAGCCTTGGAATGCAAAATCAGAAACACCGCGGCAGCTCATGTTTATCACTTCGAGTTTAATTACTTAACTTAAAAAAGTATTTAAAAAAAGTACTCAGCCATGAATGTTTCGACTGCCCTTTGACTGGTCTCAAATAGTTTGTAGTAAATAAAAATTAGCAAAGTTACGATTTTCAGGCCGATAAGATAGTCGAGGGTGGAATTATTAAAACTAATTGGCGTTTACATCAAGTCATTTTGGAACGATTTTGTAGTGTTGAATAAAGCAAAAATTGATAATCAAACAAGTTTTTGGGACATGATTGTGCACACCCGGCGGGGCCTATGCATATCAAGGAATCGAACCCGCGAAGGTCTAATGAGTTTTTTGAAATTGTTGAAATCCAAAGTCACTCAAATTTCCAAAAACAATTTTTAAAAAAATATTTTGATTGTGATATTTATGAAAACAACAAAAAACAGAAATTAAGTTTTTTCTAACAATTTTAAAAGAGAATGTGTTTTTCTTTTTTCTCAATTCACCCCCTCTCAAGCTAATTTAAACTAGAAAGGGTTTATTGGGAATTTTTAACCGTAATAAAAAACCTAAGATCAAATGACTGCTTCAATTCAATTTGGAACTCAATAAAATGCCACTTATGCTTGTCATAAGAAATCATGATCGTGAATGTTGCACAAACACGGGTTCCAGGCAGAAGTCAACACGCATGTAAGCATTGAGTTGCGTGCGTGCGTGCGTGCGTGCGTGCGTGCGTGCGTGCGTGCGTGCATTCATGTTGTCAAGCCACGCTTTTTGTATTTTTTTTTTCAATTACTTATTTAATTAGCTATAATCTAACAAAGATTTATTTCATTGTTAGGTTATTTTTTTCAATCAGTTAGTCAATTTTTTTTCAATTTTTTCATC
Organism: Symsagittifera roscoffensis; assembly: GCF_963678635.1. Taxonomy (NCBI): domain Eukaryota; kingdom Metazoa; phylum Xenacoelomorpha; order Acoela; family Convolutidae; genus Symsagittifera; species Symsagittifera roscoffensis. The sequence continues at coordinate 43,032,505 of NC_087067.1, forward strand.
TGTTGAAATCGTTCATTATCAAAATTTTTGAAAAATGTCCGGTTTTTTGAAATCAAATTTCGTTTATTTTTGCTCTTTATAAAATCAGTAACTTGTAAATTTGAGAGAAGTCGACATTTGCAAGCTGATTCCACACAAACATAATGTTGGTTGCAAACTGGTTTCCACACAAACATAATATTGCAGTTGTTCTTAAACCTGTAGCCATCAACAACCAAGTTACTACCGTATTTTGTTTTTGATGGAGCAATGCTGAACATGCGCTAATTGTATTACTAAAACTTTATAATAAACGAAACATTAAGACTGTATAATAACTCAAACTGCAATATTCTGATACAGTTCAGTCAAGTTTTTATAACCAAAAATTACGCATCTTTTCCATTTGAATATTTGTCGTTAGAAAGGAAGCAAAAACTTTCGCGATTAATTTTTTATTATCAAGCCTTCGTCATCTAGTGGTTAACGCGTTTGTCTCGAATAGATGTAGTCTATTTCTGCGTAGGTTGGAATCCAGCTGTCTACCTTTTTTGTGGTTTTGAAGTTATGCTAGTCTGTAGACTTTCATGTTTTCAATTTTTTTGCTGGTCGAGCCTTGGAATGCAAAATCGGAAAAACCGCGGCAGCTCATGTTTATCACTTCGAGTTTGATTACTTAACTTAAAAAGTATTTCAAAAAAGTACTGAGCCTTGAATGTTTCGACTGCCCTTTGACTGGTCTCAAATAGTTTGTAGTAAATGAAAATTAGCAAAATTACGATTTTCAGGCCGATAAGATAGTCGAGGGTGGAATTATTAAAACTAATTGGCGTTTACATCAAGTCATTTTGGAACGATTTTCTAGTGTTGAATAATGCAAAAATTGATAATAAAATGAGTTTGTGGGACAGGATTGTGCACACCCGGCGGGGCCCATGCATATCAAGGAATCGAACCCGCGAAGGTCTAATGAGTTTTTCGAAATTGTTGAAATCCAAAGTCACTCAAATTTCCAAAAACAATTTAAAAAATATTTTGATTATGATATTGATGAAATTAACAAAAAACAGAAATTAAGTTTTTCTAACAGTTTTAAAACAGAAGGTGTTTTTCTTTTTTCTCAATTCACCCCCTCGCAAGCTAATTTAAACTAGAAAGGGTTTATTGGGAATTTTTAACCGTAATAAAAAGACCTAAGGTCAAATGACTGCCTCAATTCAATTTGGAACTCATTAAACGGCCACTTATGCATGTTAAAAGAAATCATGATCGTGAATGTTGCACAAACACGGGTTACAGGCAGGAGTGAACACGCATGTAAGCATTGAGTTGCATGCGTGCGTGCGTGCGTGCATTCATGTTGTCAAGCCACGCTTTTTGTATTTTTTTTTCAATTACTTATTTAATTAGCTATAATCTAACAAAGATTTATTTCATTGTTAGGTTATTTTTTTCAATCAGTTAGTCAATTTTTTTTCAATTTTTTCATCTGTTGAAATCGTTCATTATCAAAATTTTTGAAAAATGTCCGGTTTTTTGAAATCAAATTTCGTTTATTTTTGCTCTTTATAAAATCAGTAACTTGTAAATTTGAGAGAAGTCGACATTTGCAAGCTGATTCCACACAAACATAATGTTGGTTGCAAACTGGTTTCCACACAAACATAATATTGCAGTTGTTCTTAAACCTGTAGCCATCAACAACCAAGTTACTACCGTATTTTGTTTTTGATGGAGCAATGCTGAACATGCGCTAATTGTATTACTAAAACTTTATAATAAACGAAACATTAAGACTGTATAATAACTCAAACTGCAATATTCTGATACAGTTCAGTCAAGTTTTTATAACCAAAAATTACGCATCTTTTCCATTTGAATATTTGTCGTTAGAAAGGAAGCAAAAACTTTCGCGATTGATTTTTTATTATCAAGCCTTCGTCATCTAGTGGTTAACGCGTTTGTCTCGAATAGATGTAGTCTATTTCTGCGTAGGTTGGAATCCAGCTGTCTACCTTTTTTGTGGTTTTGAAGTTATGCTAGTCTGTAGACTTTCATGTTTTCAATTTTTTTGCTGGTCGAGCCTTGGAATGCAAAATCGGAAAAACCGCGGCAGCTCATGTTTATCACTTCAAGTTTGATTACTTAATTTAAAAAAGTATTTCAAAAAAGTACTGAGCCTTGAATGTTTCGACTGCCCTTTGACTGGTCTCAAACAGTTTGTAGTAAATGAAAATTAGCAAAATTACGATTTTCAGGCCGATAAGATAGTCGAGGGTGGAGTTATTAAAACTAATTGGCGTTTACATCAAGTCATTTTGGAACGATTTTCTAGTGTTGAATAATGCAAAAATTGATATTAAAATGAGTTTGTGGGACAGGATTGTGCACACCCGGCGGGGCCTATGCATATCAAGGAATCGAACCCGCGAAGGTCTAATGAGTTTTTCGAAATTGTTGAAATCCAAAGTCACTCAAATTTTCAAAAACAATTTAAAAAATATTTTGATTATGATATTGATGAAATAAACAAAAAACAGAAATTAAGTTTTTCTAACAGTTTTAAAAGAGAAGGTGTTTTTCTTTTTTCTCAATTCACCCCCTCTCAAGCTAATTTAAACTACAAAGAGTTTAGTGGGAACTTTTAACCGTAATAAAAAACCTAAGATCAAAAGATTGCTTCAATTCATTTTGGAACTCAATAAACTGCCACTTATGCTTGTCTTAAAAAATCATGATCGTGAATGTTGCACAAACACGGGTTCCAGGCAGAAGTCAACACGCATGTAAGCATTGAGTTGCGTGCGTGCGTGCCTGCGTGCGTGCGTGCGTGCCTTCATGTTGTCAAGCCACGCTTTTTGTATTTTTTTTTCAATTACTTATTTAATTAGCTATAACCTAACAAAGGTTTAATTCATTGTTAGGTTATTTTTTTTCAATCAGTTAGTCAATTTTTTTTCAAGTTTTTCATCTTTTGAAATCGTTCTTCATCAAAATTTTTGAAAACTGTCCGCTTTTTTGAAATCAAATTTCGTTTATTTTTGCTCTTTATAATATCAGTAACTTGTAAATTTGAGAGAAGTCGACATTTGCAAGCTGATTCCACACAAACATAATGTTGGTTGCAAACTGGTTTCCACACAAACATAATATTGCTGTTGTTCTTAAACCTGTAGCCATCAACAACCAAGTTACTCCCGTATTTTGTTTTTGATGGAGCAATGCTGAACATGCATAATATTTTATAATAAACGAATCATTCAGACTGTATAATAACTCAAACTGCAATATTCTGATACAGTTCAGTCAAGTTTTTATAACCAAAGCTTACGCATCTTTTCCATTTGAATATTTGTCGTTTGACCAAGTAAGTGGAAAAGAAGCAAAAACTTTCGCGATTGATATTTTATTATCAAGCCTTCGTCATCTAGTGGTTAACGCGTTTGTCTCGAATAGATTTAGGCTATTTCTGCGTAGGTTGGAATCCAGCTGTCTACCTTTTTTGTGGTTTTGAAGTTATGCTAGTCTGTAGACTTTCATGTTTTCAATTTTTATGCTTGTCGAGCCTTGGAATGCAAAATCAGAAACACCGCGGCAGCTCATGTTTATCACTTCGAGTTTGATTACTTAACTTAAAAAAGTATTTAAAAAAAGTACTCAGCTTTGAAAGTTTCGACTGCCCCTGACTGGTCTCAAATAGTTTGTAGTAAATAAAAATTAGCAAAATTACGATTTTCAGGCCGATAAGATAGTCGAGGGTGGAGTTATTAAAACAAATTGGCGTTTACATCAAGTCATTTTGGAACGATTTTCTAGTGTTGAATAATGCAAAAATTGATAATAAAATGAGTTTGTGGGACAGGATTGTGCACACCCGGCGGGGCCTATGCATATCAAGGAATCGAACCCGCGAAGGTCTAATGAGTTTTTCGAAATTGTTGAAATCCAAAGTCACTCAAATTTCCAAAAACAATTTAAAAAATATTTTGATTATGATATTGATGAAATAAACAAAAAACAGAAATTAAGTTTTTCTAACAGTTTTAAAAGAGAAGGTATTTTTCTTTTTTCTCAATTCACCCCCTCTCAAGCTAATTTAAACTACAAAGGGTTTAGTGGGAACTTTTAACCGTAATAAAAAACCTAAGATCAAATGACTGCTTCAATTCATTTTGGAACTCAATAAACTGCCACTTATGCTTGTCTTAAAAAATCATGATCGTGAATGTTGCACAAACACGGGTTCCAGGCAGAAGTCAACACGCATGTAAGCATTGAGTTGCGTGCGTGCGTGCCTGCGTGCGTGCGTGCGTGCCTTCATGTTGTCAAGCCACGCTTTTTGTATTTTTTTTTCAATTACTTATTTAATTAGCTATAACCTAACAAAGGTTTAATTCATTGTTAGGTTATTTTTTTTCAATCAGTTAGTCAATTTTTTTTCAAGTTTTTCATCTTTTGAAATCGTTCTTCATCAAAATTTTTGAAAATTGTCCGCTTTTTTGAAATCAAATTTCGTTTATTTTTGCTCTTTATAATATCAGTAACTTGTAAATTTGAGAGAAGTCGACATTTGCAAGCTGATTCCATACAAACATAATGTTGGTTGCAAACTGGTTTCCACACAAACATAATATTGCTGTTGTTCTTAAACCTGTAGCCATCAACAACCAAGTTACTCCCGTATTTTGTTTTTGATGGAGCAATGCTGAACATGCATAATATTTTATAATAAACGAATCATTGAGACTGTATAATAACTCAAACTGCAATATTCTGATACATTTCAGTCAAGTTTTTATAACCAAAGCTTACGCATCTTTTCCATTTGAATATTTGTCGTTAGACCAAGTAAATGGAAAGGAAGCAAAAACTTTCGCGATTGATATTTTATTATCAAGCCTTCGTCATCTAGTGGTTAACGCGTTTGTCTCGAATAGATTTAGGCTATTTCTGCGTAGGTTGGAATCCAGCTGTCTACCTTTTTTGTGGTTTTGAAGTTATGCTAGTCTGTAGACTTTCATGTTTTCAATTTTTATGCTTGTCGAGCCTTGGAATGCAAAATCAGAAACACCGCGGCAGCTCATGTTTATCACTTCGAGTTTGATTACTTAACTTAAAAAAGTATTTAAAAAAAGTACTCAGCCATGAATGTTTCGACTGCCCTTTGACTGGTCTCAAATAGTTTGTAGTAAATAAAAATTAGCAAAGTTACAATTTTTAGGCCGATAAGATAGTCGAGGGTGGAATTATTAAAACTAATTGGCGTTTACATCAAGTCATTTTGGAACGATTTTGTAGTGTTGAATAAGGCAAAAATTGATAATAAAACAAGTTTTTGGGACATGATTGTGCACACCCCGCGGGGCCTATGCATATCAAGGAATCGAACCCGCGAAGGTCTAATGAGTTTTTTGAAATTGTTGAAATCCAAAGTCACTCAAATTTCCAAAAACATTTTAAAAAATATTTTGATTGTGATATTTATGAAAACAACAAAAAACAGAAATTAAGTTTTTTCTAACAATTTTAAAAGAGAATGTGTTTTTCTTTTTTCTCAATTCACCCCCTCTCAAGCTAATTTAAACTAGAAAGGGTTTATTGGGAATTTTTAACCGTAATAAAAAACCTAAGATCAAATGACTGCTTCAATTCAATTTGGAACTCAATAAAATGCCACTTATGCTTGTCATAAGAAATCATGATCGTGAATGTTGCACAAACACGGGTTCCAGGCAGAAGTCAACACGCATGTAAGCATTGAGTTGCGTGCGTGCGTGCGTGCGTGCGTGCGTGCATTCATGTTGTCAAGCCACGCTTTTTGTATTTTTTTTTCAATTACTTATTTAATTAGCTATAATCTAACAAAGATATATTTCATTGTTAGGTTATTTTTTTCAATCAGTTAGTCAATTTTTTTTCAATTTTTTCATCTGTTGAAATCGTTCATCATCAAAATTTTTGAAAAATGTCCGGTTTTTTGAAATCAAATTTCGTTTATTTTTGCTCTTTATAAAATCAGTAACTTGTAAATTTGAGAGAAGTCGACATTTGCAAGCTGATTCCACACAAACATAATGTTGGTTGCAAACTGGTTTCCACACAAACATAATATTGCTGTTGTTCTTAAACCTGTAGCCATCAACAACCAAGTTACTACCGTATTTTGTTTTTGATGGAGCAATGCTGAACATGCGCTAATTGTATTACTAAAACTTTATAATAAACGAATCACTAAGACTGTATAATAACTCAAACTGCAATATTCTGATACAGTTCAGTCAAGTTTTTATAACCAAAAATTACGCATCTTTTCCATTTGAATATTTGTCGTTAGACCAAGTAAATGGAAAGGAAGCAAAAACTTTTGCGATTGATATTTTATTAACAAGCCTTCGTCATCTAGTGGTTAACGCGTTTGTCTCGAATAGATGTAGGCTATTTCTGCGTAGGTTGGAATCCAGCTGTCTACCTTTTTTGTGGTTTTGAAGTTATGCTAGTCTGTAGACTTTCATGTTTTCAATGTTTTTGCTGGTCGAGCCTTGGAATGCAAAATCAGAAAAACCGCGGCAGTTCATGTTTATCACTTCGAGTTTGATTACTTAACTTAAAAAAGTATTTAAAAAAAGTACTCAGCCTTGAATGTTTCGACTGCTCTTTGACTGGTCTCAAATAGTTTGTAGTAAATAAAAATTAGCAAAATTACGATTTTCAGGCCGATAAGATAGTCGAGGGTGGAATTATTAAAGATAATTGGCGTTTACATCAAGTCATTTTGGAACGATTTTGTAGTGTTGAATAAGGCAAAAATTGATAATAAAACAAGTTTTTGGGACATGATTGTGCACACCCGGCGGGGCCTATGCATATCAAGGAATCGAACCCGCGAAGGTCTAATGAGTTTTTTGAAATTGTTGAAATCCAAAGTCACTCAAATTTCCAAAAACAATTTAAAAAATATTTTGATTTTGATATTTATGATTGTGATACATAAATGATATTTATCACTTCGAGTTTGATTACTTAACTTAAAAAAGTATTTAAAAAAAGTACTCAGCCATGAATGTTTCGACTGCCCTTTGACTGGTCTCAAATAGTTTGTAGTAAATAAAAATTAGCAAAGTTACGATTTTTAGGCCGATAAGATAGTCGAGGGTGGAATTATTAAAACTAATTGGCGTTTACATCAAGTCATTTTGGAACGATTTTGTAGTGTTGAATAAGGAAAAAATTGATAATAAAACAAGTTTTTGGGACATGATTGTGCACACCCGGCGGGGCCTATGCATATCAAGGAATCGAACCCGCGAAAGTCTAATGAGTTTTTTGAAATTGTTGAAATCCAAAGTCACTCAAATTTCCAAAAACAAATTAAAAAATATTTTGATTGTGATATTTATGAAAACAACAAAAACAGAAATTAGGTTTTTTCTAACAATTTTAAAAGAGAAGGTGTTTTTCTTTTTTCTCAATTCACCCCCTCTCAAGCTAATTTAAACTAGAAAGGGTTTATTGGGAATTTTTAACCGTAATAAAAAACCTAAGATCAAATGACTGCTTCAATTCAATTTGGAACTGAATAAAATGCCACTTATGCTTGTCATAAGAAATCATGATCGTGAATGTTGCACAAACACGGGTTCCAGTCAGAAGTCAACACGCATGTAAGCATTGAGTTGCGTGCGTGCGTGCGTGCGTGCGTGCGTGCGTGCATTCATGTTGTCAAGCCACGCTTTTTGTATTTTTTTTTTCAATTACTTATTTAATTAGCTATAATCTAACAAAGATTTATTTCATTGTTAGGTTATTTTTTTCAATCAGTTAGTCAATTTTTTTTCAATTTTTTCATCTGTTGAAATCGTTCATTATCAAAATTTTTGAAAAATGTCCGGTTTTTTGAAATCAAATTTCGTTTATTTTTGCTCTTTATAAAATCAGTAACTTGTAAATTTGAGAGAAGTCGACATTTGCAAGCTGATTCCACACAAACATAATGTTGGTTGCAAACTGGTTTCCACACAAACATAATATTGCAGTTGTTCTTAAACCTGTAGCCATCAACAACCAAGTTACTACCGTATTTTGTTTTTGATGGAGCAATGCTGAACATGCGCTAATTGTATTACTAAAACTTTATAATAAACGAAACATTAAGACTGTATAATAACTCAAACTGCAATATTCTGATACAGTTCAGTCAAGTTTTTATAACCAAAAATTACGCATCTTTTCCATTTGAATATTTGTCGTTAGACCAAGTAAATGGAAAGGAAGCAAAAACTTTCGCGATTGATATTTTATTAACAAGCCTTCGTCATCTAGTGGTTAACGCGTTTGTCTCGAATAGATGTAGGCTATTTCTGCGTAGGTTGGAATCCAGCTGTCTACCTTTTTTGTGGTTTTGAAGTTATGCTAGTCTGTAGACTTTCATGTTTTCAATTTTTTTGCTGGTCGAGCCTTGGAATGCAAAATCAGAAAAACCGCGGCAGCTCATGTTTATCACTTCGAGTTTGATTACTTAACTTAAAAAAGTATTTAAAAAAAGTACTCAGCCTTGAATGTTTCGACTGCTCTTTGACTGGTCTCAAATAGTTTGTAGTAAATAAAAATTAGCAAAATTACGATTTTCAGGCCGATAAGATAGTCGAGGGTGGAATTATTAAAGATAATTGGCGTTTACATCAAGTCATGTTGGAACGATTTTGCATTGTTGAATAAAGCAAAAAATTGATATAAAAACGAGTTTTTGGGACAGGCTTGTGCACACCCGGCGGGGCCTATGCATATCAAGGAATCGAACCCGCGAAGGTCTAATGAGTTTTTTGAAGTTGTCGAAATCCAAAGTCACTCAAATTTCCAAAAACAATTTAAAAAATGTTTTGATTGTGATATTTATGAAAACAACAAAAAACAGAAATTAAGTTTTTTCTAACAATTTTAAAAGAAAATGTGTTTTTCTTTTTTCTCAATTCACCCCCTCTCAAGCTAATTTAAACTAGAAAGGGTTTATTGGGAATTTTTAACCGTAATAAAAAACCTAAGATCAAATGACTGGTTCAATTCAATTTGGAACTCAATAAAATGCCACTTATGCTTGTCATAAGAAATCATGATCGTGAATGTTGCACAAACACGGGTTCCAGGCAGAAGTCAACACGCATGTAAGCATTGAGTTGCGTGCGTGCGTGCGTGCGTGATGCCTGTGTGCGTGCATTCATGTTGTCAAGCCACGCTTTTTGTATTTTTTTTCAATTACTTATTTAATTAGCTATAACCTAACAAAGATTTATTTCATTGTTAGGTTATTTTTTTCAATCAGTTAGTCAATTTTTTTTCAATTTTTTCATCTGTTGAAATCGTTCATCATCAAAATTTTTGAAAATTGTCCGGTTTTTTGAAATCAAATTTCGTTTATTTTTGCTCTTTATAAAATCAGTAACTTGTAAATTTGAGAGAAGTCGACATTTGCAAGCTGATTCCACACAAACATAATGTTGGTTGCAAACTGGTTTCCACACAAACATAATATTGCTGTTGTTCTTAAAGCTGTAGCCATCAACAACCAAGTTACTACCGTATTTTGTTTTTGATGGAGCAATGCTGAACATGCGCTAATTGTATTACTAAAACTTTATAATAAACGAATCATTGAGACTGTATAATAACTCAAACTGCAATATTTTGATACAGTTCAGTCAAGTATTTATAACCAAAGCTTACGCATCTTTTCCATTTGAATATTTGTCGTTAGACCAAGTAAATGGAAAGGAAGCAAAAACTTTCGCGATTGATATTTTATTATCAAGCCTTCGTCATCTAGTGGTTATTGCGTTTGTCTCGAATAGATGTAGGCTATTTCTGCGTAGGTTGGAATCCAGCTGTCTACCTTATTTGTGGGTTTGAAGTTATGCTAGTCTGTAGACTTTCATGTTTTCAATTTTTTTGCTGGTCGAGCCTTGGAATGCAAAATCAGAAAAACCGCGGCAGCTCATGTTTATCACTTCGAGTTTGATAACTTAACTTAAAAAAATTTTTAAAAAAAGTACTCAGCCTTGAATGTTTCGACTGCTCTTTGACTGGTCTCAAATAGTTTGTAGTAAATAAAAATTAGCAAAATTACGATTTTCAGGCCGATAAGATAGTCGAGGGTGGAATTATTAAAACTAATTGGCGTTTACATCAAGTCATTTTGGAACGATTTTGCAGTGTTGAATAAAGCAAAAAAATTGATATAAAAATGAGTTTTTGGGACAGGCTTGTGCACACCCGGCGGGGCCTATGCATATTAGGGAATCGAACCCGCGAAGTTCCATTGAGTTTTTTGAAATTTTTGAAATCCAAAGTCACTCAATTTTTCAAAAACAATTTAAAAAATTTTTTTGATTGTGATATTGATGAAATAAACAAAAAACAGAAATTAAGTTTTTTCCAACAGTTTTAAAAGAGAAGGTGTTTTTCTTTTTTCTCAATTCACCCCCTCTCAAGCTAATTTAAACTAGAAAGGGTTTATTGGGAGTTTTTAACCGTAATAAAAAACCTAAGAACAAATGACTGCTTCAATTCAATTTTGCACTCAATAAACTGCCACTTATGCTTGTCTTAAAAAATCATGATCGTGAATGTTGCACAAACAGGGGTTCCAGGCAGAAGTCAACACGCATGTAAGCATTGAGTTGCGTGCGTGCGTGCATTCATGTTGTCAAGCCACGCTTTTTGTATTTTTTTTTTCAATTACTTATTTAATTAGCTTTAACCTAACAAAGATTTAATTCATCGTAAGGTTATTTTTTTCAATCAGTTAGTCAATTTTTTTTTCAATTTTTTCATCTGTTGAAATCGTTCATCATCAAAATTTTTGAAAATTGTCCGGTTTTTTGAAATCAAATTTCGTTAATTTTTGCGCTTTATAAAATCAGTAACTTTAAATTTGAGAGAAGTCGACATTTGCAAGCTGATTCCAAACAAACATAATGTTGGTTGCAAACTGGTTTCCACACAAACATAATATTGCTGTTGTTCTTAAACCTGTAGCCATCAACAACCAAGTTACTCCCGTATTTTGTTTTTGATGGAGCAATGCTGAACATGGGCTAATTGTATTACTAAAACTTTATAATAAACGAATCACTAAGACTGTATAATAACTCAAACTGCAATATTCTGATACAGTTCAGTCAAGTTTTTATAACCAAAAATTACGCATCTTTTCCATTTGAATATTTGTCGTTAGACCAAGTAAATGGAAAGGAAGCAAAAACTTTCGCGATTGATTTTTTATTATCAAGCCTTCGTCATCTAGTGGTTAACGCGTTTGTCTCGAATAGTTGTAGGCTATTTGTGCGTAGGTTGGAATCCAGCTGTCTACCTTTTTTGTGGTTTTGAAGTTATGCTAGTCTGTAGACTTTCATGTTTTCAATTTTTTTGCTGGTCGAGCCTTGGAATGCAAAATCAGATAAACCGCGTCAGCTCATGTTTATCACTTCGAGTTTCATTACTTAACTTAAAAAAGTATTTAAAAAAAGTACTCAGCCTTGAATGTTTCCACTGCTCTTTGACTGGTCTCAAATAGTTTGTAGTAAATAAAAATTAGCAAAATTACGATTTTCAGGCCGATAAGATAGTCGAGGGTGGAATTATTAAAACTAATTGGCGTTTACATCAAGTCATTTTGGAACAATTTTGCAGTGTTGAATAAAGCAAAAAATTGATATAAAAACGAGTTTTTGGGACAGGCTTGTGCACACCCGGCGGGGCCTATGCATATTAAGGAGTCGAACCCGCGAAGTTCTATTGAGTTTTCTGAAATTGTTGAAATCCAAAGTCACTCAAATTTCCAAAAATAATTTAAAAAATATTTTGATTGTGATAATTATGAAAACAACAAAAAACAGAAATTAAGTTTTTTCTAACAATTTCAAAAGAGAATGAGTTTTTCTTTTTTCTCAATTCACCCCCTCTCAAGCTAATTTAAACTAGAAAGGGTTTATTGGGAATTTTTAACCGTAATAAAAAACCTAAGATCAAATGACTGCTTCAATTCTATTTGGAACTCAATAAAATGCCACTTATGCTTGTCATAAGAAATCATGATCGTGAATGTTGCACAAACACGGGTTCCAGGCAGAAGTCAACACGCATGTAAGCATTGAGTTGCGTGCGTGCGTGCGTGTGTGCGTGCATTCATGTTGTCAAGCCACGCTTTTTGTATTTTTTTTTCAATTACTTATTTAATTAGCTATAACCTAACAAAGATTTAATTCATTGTTAGGTTTTTTTTTCAATCAGTTAGTCAATATTTCTTCAATTTATTCATCTGTTGAAATCCGTCTTCATCAAGATTTTTGAAAATTGTCCGGTTTTTGAAATCAAATTTTATTTATTTTTGCTCTTTATAATGTCAGTAACTTGTAAATTTGAGAGAAGTCGACATTTGCAATTTGATTCCACACAAACATAATGTTGGTTGCAAGCTGGTTTCCACACAAACATAATATTGCTGGCTGTTGTTCTTAAACCTGTAGCTATCAACAACCAAGTTACTCCCGTATTTTGTTTTTGATGGAGCAATGCTGAACATGCGCTAATTGTATTACTAAAACTTTATAATAAACGAATCAGTAAGACTGTATAATAACTCAAACTGCAATATTCTGATACAGTTCAGTCAAGTTTTTATAACCAAAAATTACGCATCTTTTCCATATGAATATTTGTCGTTAGACCAAATAAATGGAAAGGAAGCAAAAACTTTCGCGATTGATTTTTTATTATCAAGCCTTCGTCATCTAGTGGTTAACGCGTTTGTCTCAAATAGTTGTAGGCTCTTTGTGCGTAGGTTGGAATCCAGCTGTCTACCTTTTTTGTGGTGTTGAAATTATGCTAGTCTGTAGACTTTCATGTTTTCAATTTTTTTGCTGGTCGAGCCTTGGAATGCAAAATCGGAAAAACTGCGGCAGCTCATGTTTATCACTTCGAGTTTCATTACTTAACTTAAAAAAGTATTTAAAAAAAGTACTCAGCCTTGAATGTTTCCACTGCTCTTTGACTGGTCTCAAATAGTTTGTAGTAAATAAAAATTAGCAAAATTACGATTTTCAGGCCGATAAGATAGTCGAGGGTGGAATTATTAAAACTAATTGGCGTTTACATCAAGTCATTTTGGAACAATTTTGCAGTGTTGAATAAAGCAAAAAATTGATATAAAAACGAGTTTTTGGGACAGGCTTGTGCACACCCGGCGGGGCCTATGCATATTAAGGAGTCGAACCCGCGAAGTTCTATTGAGTTTTCTGAAATTGTTGAAATCCAAAGTCACTCAAATTTCCAAAAATAATTTAAAAAATATTTTGATTGTGATAATTATGAAAACAACAAAAAACAGAAATTAAGTTTTTTCTAACAATTTCAAAAGAGAATGAGTTTTTCTTTTTTCTCAATTCACCCCCTCTCAAGCTAATTTAAACTAGAAAGGGTTTATTGGGAATTTTTAACCGTAATAAAAAACCTAAGATCAAATGACTGCTTCAATTCTATTTGGAACTCAATAAAATGCCACTTATGCTTGTCATAAGAAATCATGATCGTGAATGTTGCACAAACACGGGTTCCAGGCAGAAGTCAACACGCATGTAAGCATTGAGTTGCGTGCGTGCGTGCGTGTGTGCGTGCGTGCATTCATGTTGTCAAGCCACGCTTTTTGTATTTTTTTTTTCAATTACTTATTTAATTAGCTATAACCTAACAAAGATTTAATTCATTGTTAGCTTTTTTTTTCAATCAGTTAGTCAATATTTCTTCAATTTATTCATCTGTTGAAATCCTTCTTCATCAAAATTTTTGAAAATTGTCCGGTTTTTGAAATCAAATTTTATTTATTTTTGCCCTTTATAATGTCAGTAACTTGTAAATTTGAGAGAAGTCGACATTTGCAAGCTGATTCCAAACAAATATAATGTTGGTTGCAAGCTGGTTTCCACACAAACATAATATTGCTGTTGTTCTTAAACCTGTAGCTATCAAGAACCAAGTTACTCCCGTATTTTGTTTTTGATGGAGCAATGCTGAACATGCGCTAATTGTATTACTAAAACTTTATAATGAACGAATCATTGAGACTGTATAATAACTTGAACTGCAATATTCTGATACAGTTCAGTCAAATTTTTATAACCAAAACTTACGCATTGTTTCCATTTGAATATTTGTCGTTAGACCAAGTAAATGGAAAGGAAGCAAAAACTTTCGCGATTGATTTTTTATCATCAAGCCTTCGTCATCTAGTGGTTAACGCGTTTGTCTCGAATAGATGTAAGTTATTTCTGCGTAGGTTGGAATCCAGCTGTCTACCTTTTTTGTGGTTTTGAAGTTATGCTAGTCTGTAGACTTTCATGTTTTCAAATTTTATGCTTGTCGAGCCTTGGAATGCAAAATCAGAAAAACCGCGGCAGCTCATATTTATCATTTCGAGTTTGATTACTTAACTTAAAAAAGTTTTTAAAAAAAGTACTCAGCCTTGAATGTTTCGACTGCCCTTTGACCGGTCTCAAATAGTTTGTAGTAAATAAAAATTAGCAAAATTACGATTTTCAGGCCGATAAGATAGTCGAGGGTGGAATTATTAAAACTAATTGGCGTTTACATCAAGTCATTTTGGAACGATTTTGCAGTGTTGAATAATGCAAAAATTGATATAAAAACGAGTTTTTGGGACAGGCTTGTGCACACCCAGCGGGGCCTATGCAGATCAAGGAATCGGTCCCGCGAGGGACTAATGAGTTTTGTGAAATTGTTGAAATCCAAAATCATTCAAATTTCCAAGAACAATTTAAAAATATTTTGATTGTGACATTGATGAAATAAACAAAAAACAGAAATAAAGTTTTTTCTAACAGCTTTAAAAGAGAAGTTGTTTTTCTTTTTTCTCAATTTACCCCCTCTCAAGCTAGTTTAAACTAGAAAGGGTTTATTGGGAATTTTTAACCGTAATAAAAAAACCTAAGATCAAATGACTGCTTCAATTCAATTTGGAACTCAATGAAATGCCACTTATCCTTGTCATAAGAAATCATGATCGTGAAGGTTGCACAAACACGGGTTCCAGGCAGAAGACAACACGCATATAAGCATTGAGTTGCGTGCGTGCGTGCATGTGTGCGTGCGTGCATTCATGTTGTCAAGCCACGCTTTTTGTATTTTTTTTTTCAATTACTTATTTAATTAGCTATAACCTAACAAAGATTTAATTCATTGTTAGGTTTTTTTTTCAATCAGTCAATTTTTCTTCAATTGATTCATCTGTTGAAATCCTTTTTGTTCAAAATTTTTGAACATTGTCCGGTTTTTGAAATCAAAATTTGTTTATTTTTGCTCTTTATAATATCAGTAACTTGTAAATTTGAGAGAAGTCGACATTTGCAAGCTGATTCTACACAAACATAATGTTGGTTGCAAGCTGGTTTCCACACAAACATAATTTTGCTGTTGTTCTTAAACCTGTAGCCATCAACAACCAAGTTACTCTCGTATTTTTTTTTTGATGGAGCAATGATGAACATGCACTAATTGTATTACTAAAGTTTTATAATAAACGAATCATTGAGACTGTATAATAACACAACCTGCAAAATTCTGATACAGTTCAGTCAAGTTTTTATAACCAAAGATTACGCATCTTTTCCATTTGAATATTTGTCGTTAGACCAAGTAAATGGAAAGGAAGCAAAAACTTTCGCGATTGATATTTTATCACCAAGCCTTCGTCATCTAGTGGTTAACGCGTTTGTCTCGAATAGATGTAGGTTATTTCTGCGTAGGTTGGAATCCAGTTGTCTACCTTTTTTGTGGTTTTGAAATTATGCTAGTCTGTAGACTTTCATGTTTTCAATTTTTATGCTTGTCGAGCCTTGGAATGCAAAATCAGATAAACCGCGTCAGCTCATGTTTATCACTTCGAGTTTGATTACCTAACTTAAAAAAGTATTTAAAAAAAGTACTCAGCTTTGAAAGTTTCGACTGCCCTTTGACTGGTCTCAAATAGTTTGTAGTAAAAAAAAATTAGCAAAATTACGATTTTCAGGCCAATAAAATAATCGAGTGTGGAATTATTAAAACGAATTGGCTTTTACATCAAGTCATTTTGGAACGATTTTGCAGTGTTGAATAATGCAAAAATTGATAAAAAAACGAGTTTTTGGGACATGCTTGTGCACACCCGACGGGGCCTATGCATATTAAGGAATCGAACCCGCGAAAGTCTAATGAGTTTTTTGAAATTGTTGAAATCCAAAGTCACTCAAATTTCCAAAAACAATTAAAAAAATATTTTGATTGTGATATTGATGAAATAAACAAAAAACAGAAATTTAGTTTTTTCTAACAGTTTTAAAAGAGAAGGTGTTTTTCTTTTTTCTCAATTCACCCCCTCTCAAGCTAATTTAAACTAGAAAGGGTTTATTGGGAATTTTAAACCATAAAAAAAACCTAAGATCAAATGACTGCTTCAATTCAATTTGGAACTCAATAAACTGCCACTTATGCTTGTCTTAAGAAATCATGATCGTGAATGTTGCACAAACACGGGGTCCAGGCAGAAGTCAACACGCATGTAAGCATTGAGTTGCGTGCGTGCGTGCGTGCGGGCATTCATGTTGTCAAGCCACGCTTTTTTGTATTTTTTTTTTCAATTACTTATTTAATTAGCTATAACCTAACAAAGATTTAATTCATTGTTAGGTTACTTTTTTTCAATCAGTTTTTTTTCAATTTATTCATCTGTTGAAATCGTTCTTCATCAAAATTATTGAAAATTGTCCGGTTTTTTGAAATCAATTTTCGTTTATTTTTGCTCTTTATAATATCAGTATATTGTAAATGTGAGAGAAGTCGACATTTGCAAGCTGATTCCACACAAATATAATGTTGGTTGCAAGCTGGTTTCCACTTAAACATAATATTGCTGTTGTTCTTAAACCTGTAGCCATTAACAACCAAGTTACTCCCGTATTTTGTTTTTGATGGAGCAATACTGAACTTGCGCAAATTTTTTTATTAAAACTTTATAATAAACGAATCATTAGGAATGTATAATAACTCAAACTTTAATATTCTGATGCAGTTCAATCAAGATTTCATAACCGAAGCTTACGCATCTTTTCCATTTGAATATTTGTCGTTAGACCATGTAAATGGAAAGGAATCAAAAACTTTCGCGATTGATATTTTATCATCAGGCCTTCGTCATCTAGTGGTTAACTCGTTTGTCTCGAATAGATGTAGGTTATTTCTGCGTAGGTTGGAATCCAGTTGTCTACCTTTTTTGTGGTTTTGAAATTATGCTAGTCTGTAGACTTTCATGTTTTCAATTTTTATGCTTGTCGAGCCTTGGAATGCAAAATCAGATAAACCGCGTCAGCTCATGTTTATCACTTCGAGTTTGATTACCTAACTTAAAAAAGTATTTAAAAAAAGTACTCAGCTTTGAAAGTTTCGACTGCCCTTTGACTGGTCTCAAATAGTTTGTAGTAAAAAAAAATTAGCAAAATTACGATTTTCAGGCCAATAAAATAATCGAGTGTGGAATTATTAAAACGAATTGGCTTTTACATCAAGTCATTTTGGAACGATTTTGCAGTGTTGAATAATGCAAAAATTGATAAAAAAAACGAGTTTTTGGGACATGCTTGTGCACACCCGGCGGGGCCTATGCATATTAAGGAATCGAACCCGCGAAAGTCTAATGAGTTTTTTTGAAATTCTTGAAATCCAAAGTCACTCAAATTTCCAAAAACAATTAAAAAAATATTTTGATTGTGATATTGATGAAATAAACAAAAAACAGAAATTTAGTTTTTTCTAACAGTTTTAAAAGAGAAGGTGTTTTTCTTTTTTCTCAATTCACCCCCTCTCAAGCTAATTTAAACTAGAAAGGGTTTATTGGGAATTTTAAACCATAAAAAAAACCTAAGATCAAATGACTGCTTCAATTCAATTTGGAACTCAATAAACTGCCACTTATGCTTGTCTTAAGAAATCATGATCGTGAATGTTGCACAAACACGGGGTCCAGGCAGAAGTCAACACGCATGTAAGCATTGAGTTGCGTGCGTGCGTGCGGGCATTCATGTTGTCAAGCCACGCTTTTTTGTATTTTTTTTTCAATTACTTATTTAATTAGCTATAACCTAACAAAGATTTAATTCATTGTTAGGTTACTTTTTTTCAATCAGTTTTTTTTCAATTTATTCATCTGTTGAAATCGTTCTTCATCAAAATTATTGAAAATTGTCCGGTTTTTTGAAATCAATTTTCGTTTATTTTTGCTCTTTATAATATCAGTATATTGTAAATGTGAGAGAAGTCGACATTTGCAAGCTGATTCCACACAAACATAATGTTGGTTGCAAGCTGGTTTCCACTTAAACATAATATTGTTGTTGTTCTTAAACCTGTAGCCATTAACAACCAAGTTACTCCCGTATTTTGTTTTTGATGGAGCAATACTGAACTTGCGCAAATTTTTTTATTAAAACTTTATAATAAACGAATCATTAGGAATGTATAATAACTCAAACTTTAATATTCTGATGCAGTTCAATCAAGTTTTCATAACCGAAGCTTACGCATCTTTTCCATTTGAATATTTGTCGTTAGACCAAGTAAATGGAAAGGAATCAAAAACTTTCGCGATTGATATTTTATCATCAAGCCTTCGTCATCTAGTGGTTAACTCGTTTGTCTCGAATAGATGTAGGTTACTTCTGCGTAGGTTGGAATCCAGCTGTCTACCTTTTTTGTGGTTTTGAAGTTATGCTAGTCTGTAGACTTTCATGTTTTCAATTTTTATGCTTGTCGAGCCTTGGAATGCAAAATCAGAAAAACCGCGGCAGCTCATGTTTATCACTTCGAGTTTGATTACTTAACTTTAAAAAGTATTTTAAAAAAGTACTCAGCCTTGAATGTTTCGACTGCCCTTTGACTGGTCTCAAATAGTTTGTAATAAATGAAAATTAGCAAAATTACGATTTTCAGGCCGATAAGATTGTCGAGGGTTGAATTATTAAAACTAATTGGCGTTTACGTCAAGTCAATTTGGAACGATTTTGCAGTGTTGAATAATGCAAAAAGATATAAAAACAAGTTTTTGGGACAGGTTGTGCACACCCGGCAGGGCCTATGCAGATCAAGGAATCGGTCCCGCGAGGTACTAATGAGTTTTGTGAAATTGTTGAAATCCAAAATCATTCAAATTTCCAAGAACAATTTAAAAAAATTTTGATTGTGATGAAATAAACAAAAAACAGAAATAAACTTTTTTCTAACAGCTTTTAAAAAAAAGTTGTTTTTCTTTTTTCTCAATTTACCCCCTCTCAAGCTAATTTAAACTAGAAAGGGTTTATTGGGAATTTTTAACGGTAATTAAAAAACCTAAGATCAAATGACTGCTTCAATTCAATTTGGAACTCAATAAACTGCCACCTATTCGTGTCTTAAGAAATCATGATCGTGAATGTTGCACAAACACGGGTTCCAGGCAGAAGTCAACACGCATGTAAGCATTGAGTTGCGTGCGTGCGTGCGTGCGTGCGTGCATTCATGTTGTCAAGCCACGCTTTTTGTATTTTATTTCAATTATTTATTTAATTAACTTTAACCTAACAAAGAATTAATTCATTGTTAGGTTATTTTTTTTCAATCAGTTAGTCAATTTTTCTTCAATTTGTTCATCTGTTGAAATCGTTCTTCATCAAAATTATTGAAAATTGTCCGGTTTTTTTAATTATATTTTCGTTTATTTTTGCTCTTTATAATATCAGTAACTTGTAAATTTGAGAGAAGTCGACATTTGCAAGCTGATTCCACACAATTATAATGTTGGTTGCAAGCTGGTTTCCACACAAACATAATATTGCTGTTGTTCTTAAACCTGTAGCCATCAACAACCAAGTTACTCCCGTATTTTGTTTTTGATGGAGCAATGCTGAACATGCATAATATTTTATAATAAACGAATCATTGAGACTGTATAATAACTCAAACTGCAATATTCTGATACAGTTCAGTCAAGTTTTTATAACCAAAGCTTACGCATCTTTTCCATTTAAATATTTGTCATTAGACCAAGTAAATGGAAAGGAAGCAAAAACTTTCGCGATTGATATTTTATCATCAAGCCTTCGTCATCTAGTGGTTAACGCGTTTGTCTCGAATAGATGTAGGTTATTTCTGCGTAGGTTGGAATCCAGCTGTCTAGCTTTTTTGTGGTTTTGAAATTATGCTAGTCTGTAGACTTTCATGTTTTCAATTTTTATGCTTGTCGAGCCTTGGAAAGCAAAATCAGAAAAACCGCGGCAGCTCAGGTTTATCACTTCGAGTTTGATTACTTAACTTAAAAAAGTATTTAACAAAAGTACTCAGCTTTGAAAGTTTCGACTGCCCTTTGACTGATCTCAAATAGTTTGTAGTAAATAAAAATTAGCGAAATTACAATTTTCAGGCCGATAAGATTGTCGAGGGTGGAATTATTAAAACTAATTGGCGTTTACATCAAGTCATTTTAGAACGATTTTGCAGTGTTGAATAATGCAAAAATTGATATAAAAACGAGTTTTTGGGAAAGGCTTGTGCACACCCGGCGGGGCCTATGCAGATCAAGGAATCGGTCCCGCGAGGGACTAATGAGCTTTGTGAAATTGTTGAAATCCAAAATCATTCAAATTCAATCATTCCAAGAACAATTTAAAAATATTTTGGTTGTGACATTGATGAAATAATCAAAAAACAGAAATAAAATTTTTTCTAACAGCTTTTAAAAGAGATGGTGTTTCTCTTTTTTCTCGATTTACCCATTCTCAAGCTAATTTAAACTAAAAAGGCTTTATTGGGAATTCTTAGCCGTAATAAAAAAAAACCTAAGATCAAATGACTGCTTCAATTCATTTTGGAACTCAATAAACTGCCACCTATGCGGGTCTTAAGAAATCATGATTGTGAATGTTGCACAAACACGGGTTCCAGGCAGAAGTCAACACGCATGTAAGCATTGAGTTGCGTGCGTGCGTGCGTGCGTGCGTGCGTGCGTGCGTGCATTCATGTTGTCAAGCCACGCTTTTTGTATTTTATTTCAATTAATTATTTAATTAGCTTTAACCTAACAAAGATTTAATTCATTGTTAGGTTATTTTTTTTCAATCAGTTAGTCAATTTTTCTTCAATTTGTTCATCTGTTGAAATCGTTCTTAATCAAAATTATTGAAAATTGTCCGGTTTTTTTAATTAAATTTTCGTTTATTTTTGCTCTTTATAATATCAGTAACTTGTAAATTTGAGAGAAATCGACATTTGCAAGCTGATTCCACACAAACATAATGTTGGTTGCAAGCTGGTTTCCACACAAACATAATATTGCTGTTGTTCTTAAACCTGTAGCCATCAACAACCAAGTTACTCCCGTATTTTGTTTTTGATGGAGCAATGCTGAACATGCATAATATTTTATAATAATTGAATCATTGAGACTGTATAATAACTCAAACTGCAATATTTTGATACAGTTCAGTCAAGTTTTTATAACCAAAGCTTACGCATCTTTTCCATTTGAATATTTGTCGTTAGACCAAGTAAATGGAAAGGAAGCAAAAACTTTCGCGATTGATATTTTATCATCAAGCCTTCGTCATCTAGTGGTTAACGCGTTTGTCTCGAACAGATGTAGGTTATTTCTGCGTAGGTTGGAATCCAGCTGTCTAGCTTTTTTGTGGTTTTGAAATTATGCTAGTCTGTAAACTTTCATGTTTTCAGTTTTTATGCTTGTCGAGCCTTGGAAAGCAAAATCAGAAAAACCGCGGCAGCTCATTATTATCACTTCGAGTTTGATTACTTAACTTAAAAAAGTATTTAACAAAAGTACTCAGCTTTGAAAGTTTCGACTGCCCTTTGACTGATCTCAAATAGTTTGTAGTAAATAAAAATTAGCAAAATTACAATTTTCAGGCCGATAAGATAGTCGAGGGTGGAATTATTAAAACTAATTGGCGTTTACATCAAGTCATTTTGGAACGATTTTGCAGTGTTGAATAATGCAAAAATTGATATAAAAACGAGTTTTTGGGACAGGCTTGTGCACACCCGGCGGGGCCTATGCAGATCAGGGAATCGTTCCCGCGAGGGACTAATGAGCTTTGTGAAATTGTTGAAATCCAAAATCATTCAAATTCAATCATTCCAAGAACAATTTAAAAATATTTTGGTTGTGACATTGATGAAATAATCAAAAATAGAAATAAAATTTTTTCTAACAGCTTTTAAAAGAGATGGTGTTTTTCTTTTTTCTCAATTTACCCATTCTCAAGCTAATTTAAACTAAAAAGGCTTTATTGGGAGTTCTTAACCGTAATAAAAAAAAACCTAAGACCAAATGACTGCTTCAATTCAATTTGGAACTCAATAAACTGCCACCTATGCGTGTCTTAAGAAATCATGATCGTGAAGGTTGCACAAACACGGGTTCCAAGCAGAAGTCAACACGCATGTAAGCATTGAGTTGCGTGCGTGCGTGCGTGCGTGCGTGCGTGCGTTCATTCATGTTGTCAAGCCACGCTTTTGTATTTTTATTTCAATTAATTATTTAATTAGCTATAACCTGACAAAGATTTAATTCATTGTTAGGTTATTTTTTTTCAATCAGTTAGTCAATTTTCCTTCAATTTGTTCATCTGTTGAAATCGTTCTTTGTCAAAATTATTGAAAATTGTCCGGTTTTTTGAAATCAATTTTCGTTTATTTTTGCTCTTTATAATATCAGATACTTGTAAATTTGAGAGAATTCGACATTTGCAAGCTGATTCCACACAAACATAATGTTGGTTGCAAGCTGATTTCCACACAAACATAATATTGCTGCTGTTCTTAAACCTGTAGCCATCAACAACCAAGTTACTTCCGTATTTTGTTTTTGACGGAGCAATGCTGAACATGCGCTAATTGTATTACTAAAATTTTATAATGAACGAATCATTGAGACTGTATAATAACTCAAACTGCAATATTCTGATAAAGTTCAGTCAAGTTTTTATAACCAAAACTTACGCATCTTTTCCATTTGAATATTTGTCGTTAGACCAAGTAAATGGAAAGGAAGTAAAAACTTTCGCGATTGATATTTTATCATCAAGCCTGCGTCATCTAGTGGTTAACGCGTTTGTTTCGAATAGATGTAGGTTATTTCTGCGTAGGTTGGAATCCAGCTGTCTACCTTTTTGTGGTTTTGAAAATATGCTAGTCTGTAGACTTTCATGTTTTCAATTTTTATGTTTGTCGAGCCTTGGAATGCAAAATCAGAAAAACCGCGGCAGCTCATGTTTATCACTTCGAGTTTGATTACTTAACTTAAAAAAGTATTTAAAAAAAGTACTCAGCCTTGAATGTTTCGACTGCCCTTTGACTGGTCTCAAATAGTTTGTAATAAATGAAAATTAGCAAAATTACGATTTTCAGGCCGATAAGGTAGTCGAGGGTGGAATTATTAAAACGAATTTGCAGTGTTGAATAATGCAAAAATTGATATAAAAACGAGTTCTTGGGACAGGCTTGTGCACACCCGGCGGGGCCTATGCAGATCAAGGAATCGGTCCCGCGAGGGACTAATGAGTTTTGTGAAATTGTTGAAATCCAAAATCATTCAAATTTCCAAGAACAATTTAAAAATATTTTGGTTGTGACATTGATGAAATAATCAAAAAACAGAAATAATGTTTTTTCTAACAGCTTTTAAAAGAGATGGTGTTTTTCTTTTTTCTCAATTTACCCATTCTCAAGCTAATTTAAACTAGAAAGGGTTTATTGGGAATTCTTAACCGTAATAAAAAAAACCTAAGATCAAATGACTGCTTCAATTCAATTTGGAACTCATTAAACTGCCACTTATGCGTGTTTTAAGAAATCATGATCGTGATGTTGCACAAACACGGGTTCCAGGCAGAAGACATCACGCATGTAAGCATTGAGTTGCGTGCGTGCGTGCGTGCGTTCATGTTGTCAAGCCACGCTTTTTGTATTTTTATTTCAATTACTGATTTAGTTCGCTATAACCGTACAAAGATTTAATTCATTGAATAGAAAAAATAAAGTCCATAACTTAAGTACTGGTTCCGCGGTGAAAAACAGTTTCCGCTGAGTCTATCAGTCACAGGTCAAATTCGTGCCAAGTGAATTTCCGGTCTAAGTGGCGTGAGCGAAACGGACTAAACAGTACTGAAGCTTTCTTAAAATTTTCTTCAGCTCTGAAATAAGTTTTTGCTTAGTTTTTGATAATTTCAACTTTTTCAAAGTCAGATTCGGAGTCTACACTCAGATTCGGAGTCAAAAACTGAATGAATTAAGGTCGAAAGTCGTGTTCCAATTAGTTGAGTTTTGGCAGATAATTGTCTACGAAACACTAAGCAGTCTCATTGGCCAATTGAGGGTAATTAGGTCAATGATTATAATTTTTATTTTGATGAAAATGTTTTCTTCAAATTAAGTAGCTCCTGCCAAAAACTGATAAATTATATCAACCGCATTTTTTCTTCTTTGTGTGCGGAAAATCAGTGGCTTCTCGCCAGCATGAACATTAATTCGGATATTAATCTAAATTATCTTCAGATTTTTGGAAGTCGTTAATGAAAAGTATATACAAATCAAACCAAAAGTATCGAGTTATGCCATCACATTCGGTAAGAATAGTATCGAAGCTTAAAAAAAGTTTTACCGAAGTTCTTCAAAAACGACCACTCAAATTCATTGGGCCATATATTGAGAATGAGAAAAGACGAACTTCCCATTGCTGCTCTTGTATTTGTGAAAGCAGATTCGTGGAAACTACCATCAGGCGGTGCTCGTATTACGCGGCGCAAAGTCGTAATGAACGACCTGAAGTGCAACATAAGGCCTACAATGTTGTCCGTCAAGAGATGGAACGAATGCTGATTTGTTATCCGGAAAGAGAGTGCGATGGACTGCAAGCTGTCGCGTGGTATCGTTCGGGATAGTCAGAAGAGATCTGAGATGCATCACGAATATATAACTTTGAAATAGTTGACAACAATATCAAGTTTCCAAAAAGAGACAATTTGTCTCCGTATAACCACGCTTAATTCCGGATTCTACTTCAGATTTGTTAAGCTCGTAGAAAAACAAACTTGCCTTTTTTGTGAGCAAACTTGAAAAAAAACCCGAGGGCAATTTTTCTTTTCTCCATTTGAAGAGAGTAAATTTCTATAAAGCAAATTTTTTATTAATTACAATGCTCAGTGACTGACATAAAGGAACCGATAACCGAGGATCTATTAAAATTTTGCATTCATTAACAGTGTATAAAACTTTGATTGCTGGTAATTTTCTGTTTTTGTCGTCTTTGAGACCATCTTTTCTGGTCACCCTAAAGAATAGCATTTTGTTGCGTATCGAAATTTTTTTACTTTGAAATAGTTCAATTATGCGCCCCTAAAAAGAAGTCTCCTTCAAGTTATTGATATTTGATTTCTCAAAGCAAAGAATGTTGGAAAGCTTAAAATTTATAAAGATATATAATAGTTTGAAATGATACTTGTGAAAAAACGCTATTGATGTGATATTTGTTAGAAAAAAGTATCTGCGGGGCTATCTGTTTTATTGTAATGACTATGAAGACATGACATAATAATTTTTGCAAAATTTGCACAACTTCTTCAAAATAGTCGAGTTTAGCTTTGAAATGCAATAGGATTGCAATTGATTATACTGAATGTAAAGACTTCTTTCCCAAATAATTGATTATAATGACAACATGTTCCACTTTGTGGTCTAAAATCTGCATCTACAAATGATTTTATTGAAATTTTTTAAAATCGGAAACCCATTGAAATTGATAAAAATCCGTGGGTGCTCAGTCCGGGAGGATATAAAAACATTCGTCAAAAGCCGAATCAAATCATCAAAATTATCAAAATTTTGTTTAAGCACAATTGTATCTCAGTGCAGATAATTCAGTTGTTTAGCTGCTTCAAAAAAAGCAAAAACTGCTAATATCTCTTTGGTAGACAAAAAAGGATTTTAAAAACGTATAAAGAAAGCAACGAATAATTTTTCAGTAGCGTTTTCAAAATGTGGAGTTCAGTTTAAAGTTAAAAATCGAAAAAAAAACATTTAAGTGCTAAAATCAATTATGATGAAATGATCACGTTTTGGAGTAAATTTTGAATAATGTGAAATAATCTTGCAACGAAACTCAACGGTTGCAGTTTGTTATCAGAAGTGTTTAAATCTTGTTGATTATCAATAGTTTGTAGTATCTGAAAAGAACTACCCCTAAGCTAAACTTTGTCGACTATTTTATGCAGATACTTTTATCTAAGGTGTCATTAATAATAATTGGGTAACAATGCTTTCCGACTTTGAAATTTTGAAAAGCAATGTTTAAAAAAAAACAGTTTTCAGCGTTCACAATTTCATCACAAAGATGTTTAAGACACTAAGTTTGTCCAAACGCCCATGAACATTAATTAGTTATGATGGATTTTTGAGACAAAAAAACTGGGTTTTTCTGGTTTTACTAAACTTCTTAAACCTGTAGCTTTCAACAACAACCAAATGAGTCCCGTCTTTTATTTTTGTTAGAATAATGCTGAATATGCGCATAATCATTGGATAATTAGGTCGGTATATTCAACGTATCGTTAAGACTGCATAATAATTCAAACGGAAATATTATGATGCAGATCATTCAAGTTTTGATGGCCAGAGTTTACGCTTCTCTTCTATTTGAAAATTTGTCGTTAGACAAAGTAAATGGAAAGGAAGCAAAAGTTTTCGCCATCAATATTTCGTCAACAAGCCATCATGATTGTCATCAAGCCATCATCAAGCCATCATGATCATTAACGCGTTTGTCTCGAATGATTGTAATTTATTTCTGCGTAGGTTCGAATCCACCAGTCTATCTTTTTTTGGTTTTGAAATGCTAGTCTGTAGATTTTCACGTTTTCAAACCTTATGCTAGTCGAGCCTTCCGCAACAATTACCTGGAATACGAAATCACAAAAACTGCGGCGGCTCATGTTTATCACTTCGAGTTCGATTACAAAAAAAAAACAAAAATAATTTAAAAACAAGCCTGGTCGTTTCAAGTCTAAGCCTTGAATGTTTCGACTGCCCTTTGACTGGTGTCAAATACTTTTTACTAAAGAAGTATTAGCGAATTTACGAATTTCAGACCGAGGATAGATTTTTAAAAATCAATTGGCTTATTGACTCAAGTCGTTTTGGAACGAGTTTGTAGTGTTGAATAATGCAAAAAATGTTTTAAAAAAAAAACAAGTTTTTTGGGACAGGCTCGTGCACACCCGGCTGGGCCTATGCAGATCAAGGGATCGATCACGCTAGGGATCAAAGAGTTTTGTGAAATTGTTGAAGCCCAAAATGCTTCAAATTTCCAAGATCAATTTAAAATTTTTTTGATTGTGACATTGTTGATATAAACAAAAAAACAGAATTAAAGTCTTTTCTATTAAGATTTTGCATTCATTATCCGTGTATAAAACTTTGATCGCTGGTAAATTTTTGTTTTTGTCATCTTTTGAGACCATTCTTTTCTGGTCAATAATTCCCAGTAAAATAGAATATACTTGCGTATCGAAACTTTTTTTTATTTTGAAATAGTTCTAACGTGCGCCCTTAAAAAGAAGCTTCACTCAGTTTATTGAAATTTGATTTCTCAAAGCAAAGATTGTTGGAAAATTTAAAATTTAGAAAGACATATAATAGTTTGAATTGATATTTAAGAAAAAAATGCTTTTGATATGATATTTGTCAGAAACACGTATCTGCGGGGCTATCTGTTTTATTGTAATGACATTGAAGACCTGTCACGAAAAATTTTGCAAAATTTGCACAATTTCTTCAAAATAATCGAGTTTAGCTTTGAAATGCAATAAAATTGTAATTGATTATAGTGACTGTAAAAAAAATTTCTAAAATAATCGATAAAAGTGACATTATAATCAATTTTGTGGTCTGAAATAAACATCTGCAATTGATTTTTTTGAAATGTTTTAAACTCGGAAATCTGTTGAAATTGATAAAAATCCTTAGTCATGGAGGGCATAAACACATTCATCAAAAGCAATGCAAATCAGCAAAATGATGTTTTAACTCAATTGTATCTCAGTGCAGATATTTCAGGTGTTTAGCAGCTTCGAAAAAAAAACTGCTGTTTTTTCTTTGGCAGGAAAAAAGGTTTTTAAAAACGTAAAAAAAAAACAACGAATAATTTTTGTAGTAGAGTTTAGAGTTAAAAATCGAAAAAATCGAGAAAAGTGCTAAAAGCAATCATGAAATGATCGCGGTGTGGAGGAAAAATTTGAATAATTTGAAAATATCTTGCAACGGAACTCAACAATTGCAGTTTCTCTTCAGAAGTTTCTAAAAATTTGGCTAAAATTGTGGATTATCAGTAGTTTTTAAAATTTGAAAAAGAATTACACCTGAACTAAGCTTTGTTGACCATTATATGTAGATACTTTTAGGTAAGGTATGATTGATAATAATCGGAATACAAGGCTTTCCTCTTTTGAAATTTCGAAAAGCAATGTTTTCAAAAAACCGGTTCTCAGCGTTCCCAATTTCAGATAATTCGAACTTTATTTTTTTATGATGGGTTTTCGAGACAAAAAAAAATCCAGTTTAATTCATTGCAGATGTAAGACTTGGACAAAGAAAGTGATGATATTGCAAATTTACATGATTATTGTTAGAAAAAAGTTGTTTGTAAAACGATATTTATTTTTTCAAAAATTTTCTTGAAAATCAATTTTTTTGAAATAAAATCCATCATAATTCAAAAGAATTGGTACAATCCCCTTTCGCTTGGAAATTAATTTCGATTTTTTGGAGTAATTTTGCAAAATTTAACAAAAACTTTCATGCCATGTCTTGTTCACTTACAACAAGCAAAATAGGTGAAAAATCGAAAAAGTCAACTGATCCCATTGCATGTTTACTAGAGCTTAACACCAACCCCAACTAAAACCCCTAACGTTTTTACATTTTACCCTTTCCAATCCCCCTAAATTTACAGTTTTTACCCACCCCAAGTCTTTTAACATAGAAAGGGGGATTATTCTTCTGTTTACTCATCCCACCTCGCAAGTTTTTATACCCCACCACCACCCACGTAGGTTAACTGTTTGGGGGAGTAAACTTGAGATTTGTGTACGACTTTGATGTAATTTTATAGATAGTGACAAAAAATGACAAATTAATGAATTATTACTCATGGGCACTCGCTTATTAGGCACTTAGCATTGTGGTAAATCGTTCACTTTGAAATCGCCAGATTGTGTATTCGATCGCATGCTATGGCGATGATAGTGTGTGAGGACGAGCTCTCATTTGACCTCTAGCTTCAGGTTTATCACAGCCTGACCAATTTTTGCTGCAACAGTGGTACCACGTGAAAGTTCTAGACGCAAGAAAAACGTCCTTGAGTCGCAAAAAAAGAGCTTCGCTCAACAAAATAACACAGTCTGGAATGTGGGCAGATAATACAAATGGACTATTCTCGATGGGACTGTTAAGGCCTACTGATAGCTCCTCTGCGATTTGTAGGAACCACATTATGATTTAATGTTTCATTCTCTCAGCTGCAATAAGTTTCAATTACCACTCAATAAAAACAATTGACAGTATATACTGAACAAAAAATTATTCATTTTTAGGGCTTATAGTGAAAATTTTCTCAATTTTAGTAAGACTGGTGCTAAAATCATAATATAATCAATCTTTAACCATTGAAACTGAGTGCAGATATCATTAAGATTTTTCTTCAAACTTTGGCATGGTGAAGGAAGTGCAACCAAAGTTATTATAAAAAAATGATTCACAAAATTAGGCATTTTTGTTCCAACCACTTCACAAAGCTGGGAGGAATTCTGACATAGGTTTAGTTTCTCCGCTTGTTTTACATAACTCAAAAAAAAATTCTCAAGCGGTAGTCCATTATTATGTTAAAACTTTAATTGGTAGTAATTTTGCGTTTTACGGGAGAGAGAGAGAGAGAGAGAGAGAGAGAGAGAAGAGAGAGAGAGAGAGAGAGAGAGAGAGAGAGGAGACAGCATTCAATGTTCAATGATACTTGCACAGCAACTGGTTTTGCCGAATTAAGATTTCTCTGTGGTACTGAAGTTTTTGTGACAGTGTTTTGAAAACTATCATGATCGCATGGGTTTTCCGAAAAGTGAGAAAAAACAATTCAGAGTCAGCCATGTTGTCTCCTTCGTCCCAAAAATAGATACTCAGATTTATATGAGCTGCGTCGAACCAATACGATTCTACTCTTTTTTCAGTCGAACAGTTTTGGACGTTCGTGGTAATTATCTTTAATCGTCGAACTATATGAGCTGGGTTCAGCCAAAATTGATCTCTATTATTTTTTTTGGCCCTCGTTTGGCCTGGCCATATTACGCTGAACTTGGCACAATTCTTTTTTGGCTTATTTTGTCACAGTTTTGAGGCAATTTTCTAAGACTATGTTTTGTCTAAATCTAGATTTTTATCGCACGGTTCATGTTTTTATTTTACTTTACAAACCTTAACCTGGGCGGAATTTGGAACCTTCCCTAAAAGGTTCTGAAAAAATCATCTAAATCAAGTATCGAAACAAGTTGCTCTTTTAAAAACATCTCATTGTAATTGAGGCAATCTTCTAAAATTTACTTATGCAATATTAATACATTTTGCCAATCTGTTTTAACATCTGCGCCCTTTTAACGATGTCATATGATGTACAAAAACCTGTAAGGCAGCTTTAGTCTATTTCGGTCGCATCTCGAGTTTTCAATATGCCTGCGTACAGGCATCCTTCATAATTTATTGACAAATATTTACAACAAAATGAAATAAAAGCAGAATTTCCGGTATCTGCACGAAAAAGTTTACGTAGGGTCTTAGTTCCAGCTGAAAACTAAATCAAAAAGGCATTATTAATTCATTAATTACAAACAAGAGTCGAATTTAAGGTACCGCTTTGCCATGCTGGCTTTTAAATATTTAATGTTCTGAAACGTTTTATTTCGTAATGCTAAAATTTTTTTTTTTACAAAATCTCATTATTTCGTATATCTTGAGTTTTTCTCCTTAATTTGAAAAACCGCCGCGCCCAAAAAAAATTCTTGGGTACTTTACTATGGAAAATTGTACTGTTAGTTAAAACATACTTCAGATTTTTCTACAATTGTTTGAACGATTTTTCAGAAAATCGCCCGTTAAGAAACCATGTAAACTATGACCTACTATGGATATTTTAAAGAGTTTATCAGTGCAGGATTGGTGATGTTGTTAAAGTCCGGATTCAGATAATTGTTGGTTCGAATCCCTCCCCTCCCCCCATCCTTATTTGTTCTATTTGCTACAGATCAACCAAAACTTGCCAACACACAGAAAAATGACGAAAATTGCATGTAAGCTCGTCCTTTGAATCAATTATTCACCAAATGAAAGTGACTTTC
This sequence comes from Symsagittifera roscoffensis, assembly GCF_963678635.1. Lineage (NCBI taxonomy): Eukaryota > Metazoa > Xenacoelomorpha > Acoela > Convolutidae > Symsagittifera > Symsagittifera roscoffensis. The sequence continues at coordinate 43,063,995 of NC_087067.1, forward strand.
AGGTCATCTTATGACGTCATGCTTTTCGAGTCTTGGCTAAGCCGTACCATTGAAAATTTAAACAAAAACACATACAAAAAATAATAATTCTAAAAATTGAGGGCACTCTGTAAAATAGATTGATGCCCTTTTAGCTAAGTGTTCAGTGTTTGTTTTGATGGGAACTCTAAACTCATATCCGCTGCATATAGGTTATTGCGTGAAGGCGTGGTTGTTCAGGGGAAAATGTGGAATTTTAATAGTGTTTATTAGCTACTCATGTCGCTATTTACACTTGAAAGTTTTTTGAGCAGGTGCCAAATAATTGAAAAAAAACATATAAATATTTTTGTAAACGGATATAATTGCCTGCTCTTATATTACTGTTGCCATTGAACTCTAAAAACGATATGCATTTTTGCAGTTTTAGCTTACAATTGTTAGTTGTATTTTTTCTGCTATTGTAAAGGATAATATTTAAGTGTTTTGTAGGATTATTTTACTGTGAAAAAGGAACGTTTTCCTTCTTTTCAGTGATTTTCCTAATAAATTGGGGATCAATTTTGCAGTGACTTCAGGTTCAGGTTAAGCCTGACAGGTGGTCACGCCTTCCGGGCGATCAAAGAGGCGCCGCCCTGACCTGATCTAAGCCGACTAGCCATCTTTCACAGAACGATCTCAAAACAAAAAAAAACTTTTAAAATCAAATTTTTTTGAAAAAAAATTTCGCGAACTTATCGGAAAACAATTATGGTCAAGTTTATGAGCAAGATTTTTTTGGTTTTTTTTTTATTATTTAAAAATTGAAAAAAATTAATTTTTGAGGAGAACAGATCTGGTGCAATAACTCGATGAACTCTGATCTTGGGTAAAATCTGCTAATGGATTCATCGGTGTTTTGCCCGCTTGCAGTCGAGGAAGGTCTTCATACATGACCAAGCACTTATAATGCTCTTACTACATTATTTGTTTTTCCAATAAAATCGGTCAATGCACTCTTTGCCTCTAGGGTAATACTAGGATTTGTATGACTGGTGGCGGCATATATATAGAAAGCATACTACTAGCTAGTGGTCTATAGTAGTAATACAATACACCGTTATTTCAGAAAATATCCATAATTTTCTTCAGTCATATTGATCCTGCGCGTCCAACCGGCTACAAAAGTGAAATGAGCCGACAAAACGAAGAGCCGAAACGTTTCAGAGCCTAATTTGGTTCTAACTTTGATTCTTAAACAGTTTATGATGATATTTTTTCATGAACAATTTCATTGACACCATTTCTACAATTTTTGGCTTTGAAAAGTAGACTTTACAAGGTCAAAATACAAATCTGAATGGTTATGGCAATTTTTCACAACAAATTATCAACGAGCACTCGAAGTCGGATCGTATCCTATCAAGGTACTTGGAGAGTAGTTCCCAGTAACCTACAATTGATTCAACGTAAATTACCTGGACCAAATCACCAAATATTGTTCTTAAGTTAACTAATAGATTTATTTTAGTTTCTGGATATTACATGTCGTTTTCGGATATAGTTCTGTTTGTAGAGCTACCTGCTTTTTGGGCGGTGTCCTTTAACTGCAGCTCCACTGGTGCTTAGGGAATAAATATCGTGACTAGGTTTGGATAAACAAAGAGTTCACTCTTATGTTTCTTTTTTCAGCCCTTCACTAAGGCGAGACGCCACTTCGATTTGATTCACAAACAACCCATACTCCAGTCAGGCACGCGGGCGCTCTAGTAGCCGAAATGTGTCTTTTCCGAATTGAGACAGCGACAAAAAAAAACGAATTGACACGTCAGGTCACATTTTGGTTGGTACTTTAAATTTGTGGTTCACGATTTCAGTTTTCAAATGACTAAGTTATTGTTACTTTTCCGTCAAGATTTGCTTGTTTTAAATTTAATAAAAGCGACTGCTTTATGTTGTTTTTGATAATCGGCTAAGTAGACTGGAAGCGACGCTGAAAAGGAGCATTTAGGACGTTTAGGATAAAAGGTAATAGAAAAAATAGGATTGAGTAGAGGAATAAATAACCTATTTTGTGCTTACTTCATTGAAGTGAAGTACAGAAAGCTATTACTGCAGTATTTATTGTTTTTTTGTTTGTTCTCCGCAACTGACAAAAAAAGAAAACAACAAAAACGTCATATCAAAGAAGATTAAATTTCCTTTTTCGTATAAAAACGCTGATTTGACCTTTAAGGATTTAACCTAAATTTCAATTTTAATACTGCTATGATTCATTGAACTGACATAATTGAGCCATAAATCCTTATTGTGTTTTATTTCCACAAAACAGTTTTCAGAATTGAATCAAAGAATTACTTTGGAGTACTATTTATTTTAAAACCATCAAATGACGAAATAATCTTGGTAAGTATACTAAACTTCACAACCAAATAGAGAAAATTGGTTAAAAAAACTTTACCAAAAAAGTATATATTTTAGAGAAAAACGATGCAACAAAACAATTGAAAGAGTTTCTCGTTTCTGCAAACCAGTTGTGCTATCAAAATTTGAATTCGCTTGAGGAAAAAATCCGTTTTTTTTTCCTGAATTGATTATATATTAATTTCATTTTTCCCTGAAAACAATTGCTTCTGCCCATCATATTCATTTACACTTGTTTGCTATTCCTTAGTGTTTTTTATTCGGTTACTATATTTCAAACTCGTTGTCTTATATGGTTTTTAGCAGAATCTACATATGCAGTTGTGTCAGCGAAATCTACACTCAAAGGGTCTCTAGCACCCGTTTTTGGGAAAATTTCTTCTGAGGAGTTCTTTGTTTTTTCATTTTGATCCCGCAATTCGTTGAAACCGTAAACCTATTTCAGCCAGAGAACTAAGAAATTCAAGTAAGTCCAGTTTTCATCATTAAGTTCAGATAATGACAAAAAACTCATACATACGCAAAGGCGAATTTTCAAAAAATGTTAGAAAACTTTATCTACCTTTTTTTTAGGTCGACCAAATTAATTTTCTGAGCTCTCCCAAATCATTATGAGACCCTATTTTGACCAAATTTTCTGCGCCGCAGGCGAATTTATAAAAAACGGGCTAATTGTTAAAAAAAAAGGATTTTTTCAGCGTTTTTTGGAATATTTTCAGCAAAAAATTGCGTTTTTCGGTGCTCGCTCCCCCTAAAAAAGTATCTATTGACGTCTAAGGCGCCTTTACAAAAAATATCAAGATCGGGCAGACAAAACTGGACGTCATAAAATAGAACCAAAAGGGGAAACTTTTTGGTCGGCAGGGGGTCGAATCCCTGAGGGGGAGGGGGCGTCCCCCATAATCCGCCCCTGCCGATACATAATCAAGATTTTTTCCGTTTTCTAATTAATGTTTAGTTGGTTAGCGAGTTTGGTATAAAAAAAAGAGAGATACAAAAAGTGCTGGTTAACTACATCAATAGCCATAACATTAAAAAATCAAATTCGAATTCAAACTTGTCATATACTTAGTCCTGCGGTACAGGTACAGAGACACTGTTTACAAACTTTCGCATATCATTGTAGAAATGGCACCTTATCATAAACAATAGCTGAAGCATAATCAGAGAGTTCAACGTTCGATGGTCAGAGCCAAAAAAGTAATTTTCAACAATACACATTTATATATACATACGTTATGGTTCTTAATTTACTAGTAGTTTTACCTGTTCACTTCGGAACAGAACCTGCAGCGAGCGCTCCTGATAAATGATAATAATATTTTTGGTTACTAGTAAATGTATAAAAACTAAGAAGACAATCATTGACCTGAAAGCTCCAATTATAAGTTTTCTCTAATAACTAATTTTAATTGTCATTTATAACTTAACTAACTTAGATAGTTAACCACTGTGAATGTTGAGTTTTTGCACATCAATCAGGTTAACAGGATAAGCGTGTGAACACTTTTCACCTCACACAAGTTGAGACTCAGATGACAAAATTGAACGAAAAAATCATCAAGTTTTCGAAGTGGAAAACAGCTGAAGGTAAGTTTTCGAGAATAATTTTGTTTTCAGATATTTTTGCAAACATTAAATTCGCGTCCTTGACATTTTGTAATCCCTTAACATTTTAAGCTGAATTTTAGATTTACTCGAGTAAAGTTATTTTTGGAAGTTTTTGTAGGCCATTTTGAGAATCAAAATTATAAAAAATCAAAAAGTTTCTTGAAAACAAATTGAAAAAAATTGCGATATTTTTTTTTGATTTTTTATGATTTTTTTTGTTTTTCTAGTCATTTTTCTTCACAAATTGTTGTTTGATTTGCCTATTTTACTATAGCTGTCAAACGTGCTTGATTTCTAGTTTTTGTTCAAATCTTTTTATCGCCACCCAGAAATAACGACCCTTATTTGAAAAATAAAAACTTTTTTTGTCTGTAATGTTTAAAGACTATGGTCGGAATATTCTGTGCTACTTGCACCGTAACTGGCTATCCTTGTTTTATTTTATGTTTAATTTACGTCTACAAATTTTAGCGAGGAGCTGCTTGCTCTCTAATGTCTGTTGTAGAATCCTCTCTGATTTAAGAATTAGCTGAAAATTTTGTAATTTTTTTGTAATAAATGCTTGAAAATTCAATTAAAATGATTCTTCGGTCAATTGCTAGCTGAAAATATAATTTATTTGTTCTGTGACTTTAAATTTAGCCTAGGTTTTTCTTAGTCTTTCAAATTTGTTTTCGATTTTTTGAGTCTTTGAGTTTTTGATGATCTTTTTCCGAAGAAAACACATTCCGGTATGTAACGATAAAAAAGTACAATTTGAACATCTGCAAAATTTAAAGGGACAAAATGTTTTTAAAGGGAGGTTATGGTTTTTCGAGCTACGAAGGGACATATGAGAAGCGGTTCGCGGCTGTACATTGGTTAAAATTGTGATTTTCGATCGATTGTTCCGTTCGGTCGGCAAACCTATTACCAAAAAGCTCTCTTGTTTTTTTTTCATACAGATACCTTGAAATTTTTAGTATATATTTGCTGCTATATTGCTAATTTTTATCTTCTGATATCCGAGGAGGATTTCAGACCGCTTTTCCCGGGAAAATTTGCCTATAAATTTGAGTTTAAATACCGTTAATTGTTATTTGAAAACAATTTCCTGTCCTATCAAATGCAAGCGTTTCACAGCAAATAAAAAACTAGAATGCGGTAGCGAATGAGTTGATGTTGATGAAAACAAAAATAAGCAATTGTTTCTTTGTGCTCCGACGGATTATGCATCGCTCTCTATTTAAATTTCATCTCTTCAATTAACAATTCACATATCTTTGTTTTCAAAAAAACTATCGAGAAAATTGTTCTCAATCATTGATCTTTATTTTGATAATCGAATCTCTAGCAAGTCCAATATTTACTGGTAAGTGAATTTTTTTCTGACGAAGTTTCTCTATTATAATGGGCATTAAGATTGGAATATTGATTGACAAAATGCCATGAAAATGATTGAAAACTAACTTTTGTTGAATCTAGTTATTATTATTTATGAAAGTTAGTTCTTCTTTTTTAAGACTGTGGGGGAAATTTCACGCCTTTTTGTTCTTAAAATTTCTTTGTTGAGTATAAACTTTATGAATGGGAATTGTTGATTTTGATTCTGAAGATTAACAAAAAAATGAAAGTGTTGAAATGTGAACAGTTTTAATTTATTCATGTCGCCGTTACGCCCAGCATGGGAACAAAAAGTTCTTTATTTTGGCTGTCTCCAATTGGAATTTTGGGCGCCATTTTGAGAAATTTGGGAGAAAATTAAGGAATTATTAGTTGCCGCTCCCATTTTTTCAAATCATTTTCTTAAATTCATTGTAATTTCAGTTCACCAATAAATATCTCAACTTTTTAGCGACTGATTCCTAATTTGGTGTTTTCCGTCAGAAAAAAAATATTATTGAGTATAAACTGACCCCATCATTTCCGTATTACAGCGATCAGTGAATATTTCAACTAAAATTTCAATAATTCAAATAATTTTACGAACATCGCCCGAAAAGTGATTAGGTGAGCAATTATTTGACTACCAATTCTTCAATATTTTATAAGATCAGTTGGGGGCGTTCAACAGTGCCGAAGTACAACAGTGCCGAAAATGAAAAAGTGTTCAACAGTGCCGAAAATTTTGAATGATTTTCGGCATTGTTGAACTAGAATTATATTTTCGGCACTCTTGTACTTCGGCACTGTTGAACGCCCCTCTAAGGGCAACACAACAGTGTCGAAAATCATTTTATTGTTCAACAGTGCCGAAAATCATCAATTTTCGGCACTGTTGAACATTTTTTCATTTTCGGTACTGTTGTATTTCGGCATTGTTGTACTGCCCCCCCCCCCCCCCCCCCCGATCAGTTGCAATTGACTCAAATTAAAAACTTGTAAACGTTCAACAGCTGATGTTTTTTTTGCGATTTAAGACACCAAATGCTATGCCCTTTTCCGGGAAATTCCGGTTTTTGCCTGTCAACAAAGTCTATCAAAATAGTCTTATAAAAAGTATCATATAATGGCATCACATTGGTAACATTGGTAGTCACATCCGATAGAATCTATTTCTGAATTTTTCTTATCGCTACCTCCCCCCCCCCCCTCTCTACCGACTTCTGAACTTTACTCCCCCTGTGTCTCTCTTTCCCGAAAGCGATAGGGAAAAATCGTAAGCAGTTTTATATTCGTTGTTTGCTTAGATATTCAATTTTTTTTGAAAGGTGCCTATGGCCTAATAAATTCAAAAATTGGTAGTTTTCGAATGAAGATTTTGGGGAAAAAATATTATTTAAAATTAGCTATACACAAAATTATATTCCATTTTTGTTTCTTGCTGAAAGAATCTGTATGCAATAATATTAACATATTAAATCCGAGTCGAAAATAAAGTTTGTTCTATTTTGTTTTTCCATACTTTTCAGTGGTATGCTGAGAACTTTGTTGTGAAAAGTACAGGTCGACATAAGAGGTTGTTTTGATATACCTGTAATCATTGTTTTTGTTTATTTCTGTGGGCAGATTCAAAATGAAAGTGACCGAAAACTGAAATTATGCTGCAAGTTAGGTTTAGGGCGACCTTAATTTATTCATGGCTGCAATATAAACCGGGTGTTTACTGTAGCATTCACTATCTAAGTGGCCTTTTCTCTATAAAGTTGTTTGGCCAAGGAGAATTTGTAATTGGGAGCTCAAAGGAACTTGGAATGAGCCAAATGACCTAAAATAGCAGAAGGGATCACACGGAATAGGGTACACGGCTGAGAGCCCATCAGCAGGGTGCTTCCAATCAACCGAACGTCCTTGTAGCCGAAACATATTATTCTGTCGAAGATAATACATCTCTTTAAGAAAACCTAATTTTAACAGCTGTTTAGGATAGCCAAACAATATATTTTTGAGTCTAATTTGATTGAGATTTTATCCACGCAAAAAAAACAGGGCTTTTACATAGGCTAGCAAATTATTTAAAGTTAGTTAATTATTTTGAAATGCTCAATATTAACTGTTATTTTAAATTTTTGTCTTCGTATTACTTAACGGAAAACTATCGGTCCACTGAGTTTTCGGATTGAGGTTTAAAAAAGGTAGGGTAGTACATAACAGGGTACTTTTGATTTGGGTGGCGCTCGATTTGCGAGTAAAACAAGCGGACATTTATATTATTATTACTTTCTGAAATAATATCAGGCCTCTGCTGATTTAGAACTTCAATCATACTGCTCGATACTAACCATTGGGCGGGTTCAAACACCCGTAATTCAAAAAACCAGAAAAACAAATTTCAGCGAAATCTGCCAATTACTCAATAAATTTGATTTTTTCTAATATTTGCATTATCGAGATTTGTTACCAAAAAAAATTAGTTTTTGTTAAATTTCAGAAAAGGTTTCTTATTGTTTGCAGTTTTCGGATATCAGCATTGTCGGTTAGTTGGACAATTGTCGGCTTTAGCGGGTTCAGTTGTATCGATTGAGGGTGCAAGTTTAAAGGGAAATAGGGAAATATATAGGATAACATGAGCCCGTAGCTTGGCAGGCAAAAGTTACCCGACCGTGAACAAACTAGCACGGAGGGATTTGAAATCACCAGAGAAAGTTCACAACTGTTTGATACACGCAGTCAACCTAAGAAAATGGGGTACACTTTTATGACAAATTCAGACCATTTTGTTTTGTTTTCGAGTTAGTCGGTGCATATGGTAATAGTAGGCGTACTTAGTCAGGATTTCAAATAGGATTTGACCGAAATCGTTGGCGACAATTTTTGAGGAAAACCAAATCAAATTTGTAGGAAGTTCAATGATTCCAGACAGAAGAATTGATACATCCTGAAATGACAAACAAAATGATCTTGAAGATCACCCAATGTTGACAAAAACATTTTTTGATTAAAAAAAAACAAATAAAAGAGATGGATAATCAAACATTTCTGTAGAAAAATATCAACACAGAGATACATATAGTAATGAGTTCAAAGTAATTTTGTGCATATGGCCCATAAACGTGTTTGTGTTTGCTTCACCATTAGAAAAACTCTATAAAACAGTTCGACTTTTTTTTCAAAATGAAAAGTTAAGTGAAGTGGAAATCAAAATTGTCTCTCGGATGAAAACATCTATAATCATTTCTATCAAGCCTTTTATTACTTCAATCTTTAGCTATTGTGTTTCTGCAATCAGCGTATTTGGGTAGTGTAGTATTACAAACCAATTATGTGTACCCGGTAGCTGAGCGCAAAATGTAAGAAAAGTTCCAACCATGTTAATTAATGTCAAAAAATTCAATTTAAATGTTTTCGAAGTTAAATAATTGATTTTTTTTAATTACAAGTTTTTTTCTGAAAAAATGTTTTGGTGGAAAGATTCATTTCACTTTTTATTTTTTCTACCACCTTTATGGATAGCAGTAGATGCTCGTTTTGCGTTAGCTGGAGTTAAAAGAACACAAAGAACTTGTGTTAAGCTGAAACAGGGAACGGCTTCGTCGAGATTTGATTCGAAGCTTTCAGGACGGCCAGAACTAGTAGAAATACCTGATTTTTCTTGCGCTCGATTTTCGTTTCTTTGATTGGCTTTTTCAATTTGTGCTATAATCAAATGAGATTACTTATCTTGTGAAAAACTCAACAGTGCTGCTAACAAAGCGGCGGTCAATTTTCATATTTTGCTACTAAATTGGAACAAAATTTTGAACTGTTTGATGGCAATCTTCGTTAGTAAATTTGTTTCCAAGAAATTTGATAATTTTTCTCACTTGCGAAACTACTTAATCAGCGGCTGGTTTTTAAGATTCAAGAAACTTGTCCAGTTGCATCAGTTTCAAAAATCCAGAACGTAGAAAACCTCTGAGGTTAGCTTCGCGTTGCGCCTTACGCAAAGCTTGATTCTGGGGTGCTTAAGCAGGTCGAACACCCCCATATTTACAATCCGTGTCTGCCCATATTTTTTGGACATCGCATCAGTTGACGGAAAAATACAAAATCTTTAATTGCATCAAGTCTAGAGTTGTTCAAACGATGCGTTTCACAGCCCAGAAACTCTTGAATTGGCGTTTTTAATTTATCTTGACTTATATGGCCTTGATTCCATTCGCTTCCTTTTGGCAGCTCGTTATGTTTGTCAGGATGTTGCCGTCCGAGGTGCTCAGCTCCATTCGCCACCATGTTGTTTTTTTAAAGCTCCTGAAAAGTTTTTTGCAAATTCCACAAACATAACACTGTTTTTATTCCATCCCTTCAAATAATTTTAGGACATCGTCTTTTTTCAAAGACGTTTCGCGTCCCATTGATAATCAGGAAGCAAGCAAGCTGTTAGTTATTACGGCAAAGCTAGACGTAATCTCTCTTTTGAAGCGATTATTCAAAGAATAGCGGTTGCTGTGCAAAAAGAACAGTAATTTTCCTGCATAATAATCTAGAAGAAATCAAGTGAAGAAAAAAAATTTCATAAAATTCGAAATGAAATTGTTTATGAATTTTATTTGTTATTAGAATGACGTTTAAAAATAGCTGAAGTTTAAAAACAACATTGAAATTTAAAAAGCTCATAATTTTTGAGGCCAATCCTATTCAGAAATTATTTTATTGAGTCAAAAATATAAGATATTTCAATTAAAATTATCTATCCCCCTAATTCATTCGGATAATTTTAATTCCCTGACAATTCTAAACGTTTTTGTTTTTCATACCGTTGTTCCCAAATATCAACTGAATTTGATCAATTTTATTTTGAAGATGGTTAAAATTCTGAATCACTCGAAAACGTTTTTCAGCCAATCAGAGTTGAGTATTGCCTGCTTACTGACCTGTCTGCTTATGCCATGCTGGCATATGGGGAGAAGATGTCAATTTGGCCGAATTTTTTTTACAAGTTGAACAAATTTGGTCGGTTCTTATTAAAAATTACATGAAACAGGGATAGCCAGTTGCTGAGCAAGTATCATAGAATGAATCGATCACGGAATGTTCCGATAAAAATGTACAATTTTTTTCTTTTTTCTTTAAATTAGTGTCGTTTTTGTGTTTGGTGTGATAAAGGAACTACACGCAAGCGTAAAAAATGATGATTTTAGCATAACTGATGGCAGTTGTCCCGAAAAATGAGAAAAACTATCAAGCAAAAAGTAAAGTTATTTATTTTCTAAAAAAATGTTCTATTCTTTGCCCAAAAACTTTTATTTTTTGGAAACTTCTTATTGCCAAGGAAGCGCAAAATTAAGAGCCCAAAATTAGTTTTCCTCTTAGTAAAATCAAGTTTTCATAGCCTAAATGACCATAAGAGTTTCACTGACACAAAGATACAATCTGTGATGTTTACTTCACTTGAAATAAATTGAGTAGGTTTTTTTCGCGTTTTTGAGTTTGAACAAACAATGAAAATACTGAGTAACATGTTGAACGCCCCAGGTCCAGCGCAGTTCTGCTGCTTTCAGTTAAATGGTGGTGTTTGGTGTTGGTTACTTAAGCGATGGCACACAGTTTCGCCAAATGGGATTGGTCCATTTTCAGATCAATCCGGATAAAGAGAGCAAATAAAGCCGAATATATTATACGACGCTAAGATTTAACACGAAGTGTTTTAGTATATATTCAAAGCTGTACTACGCAAAATTTATAGTAGTTGTGATATTACGTAATGTATCGTCCATTTCGAACATTGAACTTTACTGTAGATAGAGTAATTCTAATTCTTTGTTTCTCTTTATACAACTAGCAAAAACCAGAAAGAACACTAATATTAAAAATTATATTTATCCAAAGTTGGACTGTTTTCCTTCCAAATCGCTATCCAGATATTAAAACAAATGCTTGAAAGTCCCTATTCCAATATTTATATTATTTACAAAGACTATTTTTGACCCGTAAGCAACTTTTACTTCACCCATCCCCGGAATATATTTATTTTTAGTTATTATAGTTTGCCTCTCCCCGTAACCTAAAAGAGGAAATAAAAAAATCAATTGCGCTATTTTACCACTTAAAAAACAGCCGCGTCGCCTTTAGAGCCAATGAACTTTTTCATAAATATGGAATAATTTGCACGCTATCATCGACATAATATTCTAAAATTCAAGAAAATTTTTGTCTCAAGTTATTATCTTCGTCAATTTCACACTATTATAATAAATACAACAGGCTCAAAAATGCCAATTGAATCGTAAGTAAGGAGGGGTCAAATCTTGCGTAAATATTAGTGATTAATTGAGATTTTAAGTTGAATATAGCCGAACACCAAAGTTTAAGGTTACTCTAGGATAGAAAGCTACACATTCACTGAGTAAATCACCCAAACTAGTTGTATTTCAGGTCTGATTGAGTGAACTTTTATTTGTTATTTATCTAGCAACGTTGAGCTTTAAAATTTATAAAACTGGCGTAAGTTTCGGGGCCTGACTTTTGAGACATGACCGCATGTACTATCTGCTTTCCGGTGATCTGTTTGTCTCATAATCCCAAAGGTAAGTTTTTAAATTGCCACAAAATACCAGAGCCCAGCCTAAAAGCCCAACCTAAAATAAAAAATCAGACGGAAAAAACTTTCTTTTATTTTAGAAACCGTTGTTCTTCGAATTTCTTTTTAAAAAGATTTTAAAAGAAAATACGTAATTGGTTATCTAACATGTTTAAAAGTGAGTACCATACAAAATAGTGGGTACAAATATGATAGTTCAGTCCCTAAAATTAAAATGGTTTCCCTCAGAAAAATTATTAGGCCTTAAAAACTTCGAAAACATGGCTAGCATTTGTTTACTTGGGTTTTTGAAGTTTAGTCAAAAATTGCTTGACTCATCTTTGATATTGCTTTTTGGTGGGACCGATCTATCATACTTGCACCAAATAGTGTTTGTGCTGACGTGTTTATGTTTTTTTCAACATTCGAAAACATGAAAAGGGGTGTGATTTGGTAAAGAGCTGAAAGAGTCAGTAACAAAGATAAACTTATTGAAAATATCCCCGAATAATTTAATTTTAACTTCAGTGTAAAATTTCCAGTCTGAAAAATTAAACTGAAAAGCGAAGACCGACCAAATTTTGTTTTCAAATGTGGTGTTTTTGTGTGTGCGATGAAAAGAAATACAAAAGCTTAGAAAACCAATCATGATCCAATCATGAAAAAACAAAACAATATGAGAACAACAAAATGTAAACAAAAAATCTTTTTCAAAACTTTTTGCTTTTTTATTTCTGAACTTTAATAATATGTTATTATCAAGGAAGCGCTAAATTAGGCTTCAAATTTTGTTTCCTGGAGTAAGACTTAATTTGGTGGGTATTCACAAGTACCAAAATGAAAACTCAGTCTCAATTGACCCAAAATAAAAAATCAATCGCGTCGGGACCAAAATAATCAGTTGGCCAACGACTACTAAGCCGACTAATTATAGCTCGGGTTTAAGGTCGCCGGAAGGCGCGCTATGCGGCCATAATCGGTTTTTATTTTTTGTAAAAAGTCCTACCCTCTGTTGGCAAGCTTGCAACACGTTGGCGCGACTGCGGCGGTCACTGTTCTGCTATTTAATTTTCTGCGGTAGATAACGAGTTTAATAATTCGTTGGCTCACAATTCGTCTTATCAGAATTTGCTACAAATTAGACCGCATTTTTATTTTGGTACAAATGAAATTTTGGTACAATTGGGAGTTCACCCTAAATTTCTCGCAACCAAAATAAAGCTTTTGTTTATACCTTCTTGCTCGGAATCGGACTAAAAAGAAACATTTCAAACCAGTTTTTCTCGTCACGAAGAAAACTTTTTGACAATTTTTTAGTGTCGATCAAATCGCAACTGAAAGTTTTTAACTTAATATATCAAAACAATTATTTTTATGATTATTTGAGGTGCCTGATTTTTGTGGAAACAACCAAAATAAAACTACTCGAACACAAACTTCCTTCCCGCTTTCAGTGGTCGGAGCAATGATAAATCCACATTTTTTGATAGGCTTTTTAAAACATAGCGTGTACACATGCATTTATTGTGAAATTAGAAAAAGAATTCATCGCCAAAATGGAAAATAGTTTCTCCACACTTATCGAATTTTGTCTGTGACAGGGGTTTTCAGACAAGTTTTTATCGATACTGAGAGATCTTTTTCAAATCATCTTTTTGGAATTAAATCAAACTGAAAATTTTTCGATAATGTATTACACTGGAGTTTCTTTGTGTTTTTTTATATAACATATTTTTTACAGAAACAATTTATCTCAAGTCATAGTTCCACAGGAAAATTTTTTTGAAAAAAAATATTCAGCTGAAATTTATTGTTATGGCTTTCAATTGGGTCTTCCGTCAGTCTCATTTACGATGGGAACAGAAAACTTTCAGTAGTTGTAGAAGTTGATTTGATTATTTTTTGTTCAAAATGGACCACTAGCTCAAATTTCAGTTCTTGTTTCAATCAAGGGTTTAAGTCTGATCAAATAACTCTTAATTAGTGATTTCAAATTCATGCCCTTCTACATAGTCTAATTAAAAACTCCTCAGGTTAGGTAAGTTGATCCGTAAGGTTAGGTTGAAAAGAAACGAAATTGAACACATTGATCGGTTTGCATCAAAGTTCAAAGTTTGCGTCAAAAGGCTGGGCTGAATTTCTAGTTCAAAATTGATTTAGTTTTTCATTTTTTTTTCAAAAAAAAATAAATCAAACTTATGTAGAAAACCTATGAAAAAAAATTTTAAGATCTATTTTTTTCAAAATAACTGAATAATTTGGAATCTTATTGCAAAACACCTCACAGATTTTGTGCAAAGCTATGTCATTTCTGGGATCTCTTTAAATGTTGGTTATTTTTCAGCTCCAAATGTTGGTTATTTTTCAGCGATGTCTGTTCAGGGGCGGATTTAGGGGGGGGGGGGGGACGCCTCTCCCCACCCCCTCAGGGATTCGACCCCTTACCGACTCAAAGAGTCCCCCCTTTTAACTATTTTCAGATATCCAATTTTGACTGACGGACCCTTAAATTTTCCGAAGGCGCCAATATATACTTATTTCAAAGGGGGAGCGCGCGCCAAAAAACGCGATTTTTTGGTAAAAATTTTCCAAAAAGTGCCTAAAAACGCCTTTTTGGCCTGCTTTTTTTTGAACAGAAATTTTGGCCGAAACAGGGACTTTTTAGTGCTTTGGGAGAGCTCGGAAAACTAATTTGGTCGACAAAAAAAGGTCGACAAATATTGGAAAAAGTTTTTGAAAATCCGCCCCTCTCTGGAGAAAATCTTAGATCCGTCCCTGGATATGTTAAAGATTAAAAGTTATTTAGGTCAGAAATTTGAGTCCAATATGAAATTGAGGCATAGCATAGCTTTCTCAAAACATTGAGTGATTTAAGGTCTTGAAGTCTTATCTGCCTACATGCATTTTTGACATCTGTGAAATATCAAAGAATATTTTAAGAAAACTGTAAAGTTGAAGGACCTAAACAAATGTTTACCTAGTAAGGTTTTAAACTAACTTACGATTGATCCGAGCTATCAGATTGGATAACGATGTATATGAATCGGACATTTGACAAACAAAGAGTTTAACTTATTTTAGGATAATCAAATTTGAATAGATGTTCACTGAACCCTATAGGCTTAAATCACAAGGGCATCGATTCTTGTTTAGATCTTAATTCGAAACTAGATTTCGATCTCTAGGGAAAATTGAGCCGAAATTTAGACTATTCAGAAATCTGTTCGTATAGTTTGAGGTCACCCGACTCCATTGGTACAGTTTTTGGAATAGTTGTCTAGTTTGAGAAAATAAAAATAATAATATTGTTGTCAAAGAACTTTATTTGATTAGTCGATCACAGATTATGGTAATCCTAACACGTAGTTTGAAAAGAAAAATTGCAAATCAAATTTTACATTGAAGTATTACGGTTAGTTTTTCTTTTTGAGAAAGACAGGAACTTCAAATGAACTTTTAACAGTAACCGTTATGAATTACCCTTGTTATCATTTCATTTACTAGTAAGCAATGATTTATTAACCAATGAGTGAAAAAAAATTGTTTTAGAATTTCTTCGTGCAAATCATCTAAAATCTGCGAAGCGAATTATCGGCTAAAGTAATAGTTACGCAACGCAGTCTCTTACATCCGAATTCAATCCAGGAAGAACAGGAAAAGAATGAAATCTTTCATGGAAAGCAATTGCTCCCGACATGACGTAACAAACGACTCCAAGGTAACCACATCATCACTGACAAGCAATTCGGGTCTACTCGGCACGAATAATAACGAGACAACGCCACCCGGTAAAACGACACTCGAAGGAAACTTTAACGATGAAAAGACAGAAAATCACGTGGTGGTCGAAAATGGAGATCACGTGATTAAATCAGGTCCTGTGGAAAATGACGCAGATGACGATGAACAAATTGATGTGGAGAATTCAGATTTGGAAACTTCGTCCGAAGAAGTCAAAAGCCGAAACAAAAAACAAAGTAAGATGAACAAACCATTTTTGAAGACTTTTTTTCAGTTCCCGTAGAACTTAATGCATGTCTTTTGAATTAGAGACTAGAAATTTTGACATGATTAAGAGCGTCACACGGCGTATAGATCTTGTGATCAGAACGTCAGAGATCGCGTGTGGTGTTTTGACATGAAACATTTCGTATGTTGTCTGCTCTGATTGCAAGTTATCCTAAAAATCATCCCCATAGGAAAAATCTGCTGCTCGGAGCCACAATTATTTCCCATTTGAGGTGTACTCACGTGAAGGGCGGCAATTCGCAACAAGGCACTGCAAGTAGAATACCCTTGCTCCGCTGCGCTTACATTTTCACGCTTTTTTCTGTGTTTTTTTTAGACAATCAGATATGTCATAGGTATTTGGTGCGTTTAATTTAATTTTGGTTGTTTTATTTTTTTTCTCACATTTCTATTATCTCTCGAATAATTAGCATATTTTTTATTTTTAAAAAAATGTCCGTTTCAGGGTTTGCCACCATATCTCCTAATTGTTTGTTTATATAAAAAAAGTGTTTTTTTTTGTTTTTACAAACATTTTTCCTTTTTGATTTAAGTGTTTGGATGAGAAACCAAAAACATTTCCTAAAATAGAACTATCCTTTTCGGGTATTTTTGTTTTATAGAATTAACGAGACATTAATACACGCCTGCATTATGAAATTTAACTAAAACAGAATAGATTTTGGGTTCACTCAGCGCCACTTTTGCGGTAGTTTATGAATACAAATATTTATTTCAAAGGTTTCTCCTAAGGTCAGATTTATGAAAAATCTTTTGTTCCTAGTTTGCCTTTAATCGCAGCTTTGATTTCTTGAGTTTAACCGGCAGTATTAACGTTTACTTTCATATCGATAACTGTTTTATCTTTTGTTGTTACTTTTCGGGGCTTAAGAAAACAACAGTTTTTTACAGTCTAATTAGGAGATAACTCTAAATAACAAAATATTTCTATTTGAATTTTTTCCACCCTGAGGATATATGTTTCGTAATTTAAGGAAAAATAAATAGGTACTAGGCGGATCGCTAATAATCATGTCGCCACTGCTTAAACGAATTTTTCAGGCGTGCAATTTTTCTTTTATGAAAACGCCCGCTATCAGTCATTGAAAAAAATCGGAGGCATAATTCGGCCTGATGGCTTGTTGACAAAGTGTTTGCAATATTTTTCAAATGTTGTTTTAAATATCAAGGAGTAAAAGCGATTTCTTCGGCTCTCTTCTCCTTCTATGCGTTTAGTATGACTTCATTGGCATACAAGGAATCTCCAATTTGGCGTTTTTAGAGCGTCATTTTTGACGGCAGGTCTACTTTATTCTGTAGAATAGGCAAAAAACGCAAGTTTTCGAATCAAAACTGAAGAAGAGTGTTAAAGCGAAAAAATAATTGCTGGAGATCATTTTTAGCGTATGTGACAAAATATGTGATGTGACTTCATATAAACTGAAGGTTAGGTTAGAAACTTCTATCAAACCATATTTTTGTCAAGTTAATACAAATCAAACGTTGATTCAAACTTAAATTAAATATAAATTATGCTCTCTTCGTTCCTTTTGTCTAGAATTTTAGAATGATGCTTCACTTAATTCGAATCATTTATTTTCAATTATCACATTAGGAGTCTTAATTATTGAAAAGAAAAATGCACAACCAGCTTATGAAGAGCACTTGGTGTTTGTTGCAATGGTTCTATGCTATTTAGAATATCTGGTGTTTGAGATTCTTACTAATGTATTTGTCGCTTATTTTATTTTTTCGGTATATGTTTGAGTTTTTGGTATATGTTTTTGGCACAGGTTTTGACAAATCCAGTGGCACGTTTGTTATAACAGGTAAAAAACATTAGAAAATAAAGAAAATTTACGTTTATAAAAGTTTCACGCTGTAGTAAACATAGTCTTAGAAGCTAAGTTATAAAAAATAAATAACCTACCACGTCTATTATATTTTAATACATATTTTTACCTTCACATTCTGGTAAAACGTGCCAAATAGATTTTTGCATGCAAAAAACACAATTTATTCTGGTTATTGTTTTAAATCAGTTTCGTAAATTGATAAAGTAAGTTTTCCATCTAAATTTGAACTATTTATTTTTTATCTTGACATACCTATTTCACTGAAAAATTTTATGTGCATCAATTGGCATAGCGGTACTGCTTTTAAACTTTTTTGCTGTATTTAACCGTATCTTGGTTATTAAGTAAAAGTTGATTTTAACTAATTATCTCGTTCAAAATTAGATAAAGTTATTTCAAGACTGGATAAGGCATGCAGGCAACAGGGAGCCCCCGCTATTTCTAATAACTAGCCTTATATTTTTCAAGGTCCGCCTTTAAAAAAAATAGTCCCTAAGTTTGTTCTAAGACAATGCTTTAAGATAATGCTTCTACTTTTATGTTATTTTTTGGATAATTTTAGGAAATTCTATAATAACCTTTAATGAATTTTGTGGGAAATTGCTTAGAATTAGTTAGAACTCATAATTACCGTTTATTATTGCTTTTAGCTGATAAGAAAGAAGTTAAAAATGAGCCACTTGGAAAGAGCTCAGAATATGGTTGCGATTGGTGTCACGACACTTTCAAAACAATTGAGCAACTAAAACTCCACGAGCTGACTTCGTGTCCAGAGTTGCAACAGCCGAGAAACAATCTCTCACCCCCGACTACAGGCAGCGTCCCCTCGACCGAATCAATTTCGAAACTAATCAGTCAAATCACAAAGTCACAAGAGAGTCATTTTGCAGCGCCCGACAGTCGTGTTCATACAATTCAAAAACCGCCGCCCGCGAAACCTGATTTTTCAACTTTAACTAGCATTTCACAGTTTTCCCCATATGGTAACTCCTCTTCGCTTTCGCCGACATCCGCACCCAACTTTGCAGGAGCGACTGCCGAATCTCAACAACTGAAAGAAGTTTTAGACAGGTTGAGCGCTCGGAGCCGAGAACATCTGTCGCCGAGTGAATCTCTAAATTCGGGAATTTTAACCGAACAACAAAAGTTTCTAATCTATCAACATAATCAGCAACGAATAAGACAACAGCACAGCCAGTTTTTAGCGAGCCAACACAGGAACTTCCAGCAAAGCGCTGCCGCTTACATATCGTCACAAAACTCAGGAGCTTATCAAGAGTATCTAAAAAGGCTCAGTGCTTCGAATTCTCTTCACGCGTTAAACGAAGCTATTCGCTCTGCCAAAATGGCCAGCAAATCTACCCCTCCCCCGTTGGAAAAACCAGGAGTGATCGTACCCCCACCCCCTCAGCTTCTGAGACCGACTACTCAAAGCTCAGCCGAGATGTTCAAAGCGTCCGAGCCACGACAATCATTGCCGGAAACGTCGACACGACCCGCGATGTGTCATATTTGTCGGATTCAGTTCACAGACATTGAGTACTTAGCACGTCACTACATAGACAGTCACCCGTCGTTGTTGCCAGGGTTGAGTCCCACAGGTTCCAGCGTGTCACCGGGTCTTCAAGGTATGGGGTTCGGGAGTGGTAGCCAGTTCAGAAGAATAGCTGGCAGGACTGACTCTGTTATCCAACCCCACCCTTCCAGAGTAGATATTTCCAGCCCACTCTCAAACAACCCCCACTTTCTAGCATTATCTAATCAAGGGAAGCTAGCGATATCTTCTCTGCCTGTAGACGTCTCATCCGCTCACCGTGAGATGCAACATGCTCGATTACCACCCCCACCTGTAAGTATATTTTATATCATTTTGCTTAGCGGAAGAGTGGGGGGGGGGATTTTTTAACTGGGGGCTTGATATATAGTGAACTAGCAATCACATCCTATAGTACAGAACATCTGATACATTCTATTAACATGCTTCGGCATTTAAAAGATTTTTGTTCAAATAATAACTGAGACTCTTGACTTCTTTTTTGGCTGCTAATTTTGTTTCAACATCAACTTTGTTGTGATTGAGACTAATTTACCTTAACTGAAGAAAAAAGAAAATTGAAGAGTTTGGCAATTAGGGGAAAACTTGGTTTTTATTTTAGTTTTTCTTTGAAAAACTGCTAATTGCCAATTTTCTCAAATTGGAAAAATTACTGAGCTTTCTCTCAAATGAATGAGTTTTTCTTGATTTTTTATATTTTAACTGTCGAAAAAAATTGTAATGTCGAATTTATTAAAAGTTTGCGTGACATTTTTTATTTTTCTAAAATCAAATCAATCCTGAAATTTATGCTTTTTTCAAATAGTTGCACCAAATGGAGAAAAAAATTTCAGACTTTTTCTCAATTGAACTTTTGGCGCAATAAATTTCTTTGATGTCTGATTTTCAAAAAAGGGGCAACGCCTCTCGCATTCAAGATGAAACAAATTTGATGATCCTTAAAAGGAAATCACCCTTTGTCTTACGTTTTAATAGGCAATTTATAAAGATTGAACTGCTAAATATTAATCCCTATCAAATTAACTTTTCATAACTGCTCTATGAAGCTTCCGCTAGAGCTTCTAAAACTCAATTGTTGAGAGATTAGCTGCGCTCCTAAACACCAAATCCCAAATCTGAAAAGCGCAAAAAATCATCAATAATTCATTTAGTGTTTCTCAATCAAGTTGAAATTTAGAATTCGCCTGTTTAAAATTGGATACTTGAGCGCTTAAAAATCGATTCATATACTCCTAAGTATTGTTTGTTTCAGCGGCTGCTGAATTTTTTAAAAACGGAAGATCTTTGTTTCGCTTTTCACAGATCGAACGTGCCTATAGGTCATCGAACTTTCTATAAATTATGGAGTAACTTGAATTTTAGGAGCACACACAAGCTGAGTTTCTCAAACAACATTAATTTTGTGTGCCAGGATGCAAAAAAAATTGACAGTTAGAAAAAACGTTTAAGAGTTTATTGTTGTTTTTAAATGGTAAATTTCCAGTTTCTCAGGATCTTTTTTAAATATAAGTGATGCAGATTCAAAATAAAGTGACTATTTGACTGTTGCGTATTCTTCATCATTCATTTGTGAACAATAAAATCATTTCACATTTCGATGGTTTTGTCACAAATTTTCGTTTCAAAAGAATGCTTACTGTATTTAGGATTGCGCACTAAAACGCCTATAAAAACGTGTTTCAATTAAAATAAACAAATCTTGATATTAAAATGACATTTTTATGCTAATCCGGTGTCACATTTTAGGGCCATCAGTTTTGGGGTGTTACAGAAAGCATTACAATTGTTAATGTCTTTCCGTTGTCAACCCAAATTGCGTAACATTTGAGAGTGATTTAAAAGGCAATAACTCAAGCTTGTTATACTCATAATATGGCATTAATGTTTAGTGTTTAATTAATATTTTTCTTAGCAGTTCAATAAAGCACCTGTTGTTTGTTCATTGAAACTCATCATTAGTATAATTTTAACTAAATCTCAAAAAATAGTGACTTTTGACCTCAACTGAAAAACTTTGGGATTGAAAATTGACAAGATCAAGATTTTGGAAGTTTTTTTTGGTGTTTAGCAAATATGAAAAATGCCTTTTTCTCTAGAGTGCCCTATGAAAAAACGGTTACTTCGTGTGTAAAATTTTGCCGGGAGTAAAAGCACTGCAGTTGCCATGAATATTCTTCAGTTTTTCGAAAGTTAAAACAACATGTGGCCGAATTGATGTAGAGACATTTTAACGCGATTTCAAGCATCTCAAAGAAGGCTCGTAATAGATCAAGTTTTCACCATTTTTAAGACTTTTAAATTATAATTAAAACTTTTTAAATAAGCTGAGAAAAACGGGTTCAAATATTGCTGCTTCTGAGACTTATGTACAGCGAAGAATGAAAAAAACCGAGGCGCACTTAATGGTCCAAATACTCTATTGTTTTTCTAACATTTTTTTGTTATCTTAAATTCAATAAAAACCATGATTCATAAAAATCAATAAAAATTGTTCTGAAAAGCAAAAAAAAACAGTTTTCTTCAAAACTGATAAATTTCGAAACCTCTTAGTTTAAATCAGTTAACAATTAAAAAAGTTCCGATACGATACATCTCTTGTTTGCTATATTAAGTATTTTTAGAGAAAAAAATCTGAAGCTTTAATTACCTCACTTTATGGTCAAAACAAGAATATTTTTGTTCAATTTGTGGTTTTCTGGTATTTCTTTTAAACTATTTTATTCCAAATTACTTCATCCGCCTAGATTAAATGTTTTGACATTTTTCGAAACTTTCGATATGAGTCGCGGATTGTTGACCCACTTAGCTCGTGTTAAGTTTGCGAACCTTTTTGCAAATAGACTTAGTAATTGTTGTATCTTTAATTTGGATTAAGGTCCCCGTTTATAGTTTGAGATTAGGGCTTTTTATGTCAGCTTATGGACTTTGTGAGCAAACAAATCGAAAGCAAGTTTTGGTTTTTTCTCAAAGGTCAACGACCGACAGTTTACTCTGTTTAATCGATTCAATCGAGCTACATTTAATTTTGATAGTTTTATGTAGCTGCGTGATAGTTTTTGTATTATTATTTACTGTATATTTATGCATGAGTGTTTTTGAAAGTAAAAATGCCTAATTTTTCTACTAGGTGCGTAAGTTTTTTGACCGTATTAATAAAACAAATGACACATTGATAGAAAATTGATTCAAAACTAGCTCAATTTAAAATTTGAGCTGAAACTATGATAGTTTGACTTATAAAGCTTCGTAGCTGTCAACCTTCGAAACTTAAACTGAAGTCTTGAATTACTCTTTCAAAAGTACAATTTTAATGAACAAGTCTCTGGAAATTTAGTTTTTGATTTAAAATTGCAAATAACTTTGTCCTAATCACAATTACTTTTAAAAAAGTTCAGCAGTTTTGATTTGCGTAGCTCGAAAAAAAATTGATGACTTCGGTAATCAATTTCAGATTTATTTTTAAATATTTGAAGAAACGGGTAAAAACGAGTTTTTTTAAATTTCATTCCGATTTGACGTCGAAAAGCCCCTCGTTTCTGCTTTGGTTGAGAGTGACAGGTTAAAAAAGTGTTCATCAGCTCAATTTCAGATGAGCTGATAGTGAAAAATGGGAGAAAAGAGGTGCTTCTAGCAGACATTCCGTCCCGTGTCACCTCTCGAAGGAGGGGAAATTGGGGGTGATTGAAACAAAAACAATTTAGCGCTCGCAATCTAGTCTGTTTATAAGAGCTTGTCACTATTTATTTTAATAATTTTCAATGAAGGCAAAGTGAGGCACCCTTTAGAATGTGCCTGAAAAACTCTTATTAGAATTTTAAGTGCCGAATTTTAATCAGTTTTTTTTTTTCAAATGTTAGCTAATCGAATTTTCTGATGATTTCTTCAACTCCATTTATTGATGCATTTCTTCCCAGATGATCCCATGAGATAAAACTGGAGTCAAAAAATTTAACTAAAAATGAGGTTTTAAACCAAATTAACTAAATTTTTGCTTATCTTTTTTCCAAGCAGATATTCTGTCGCCTTTTTTGTCTATCTGGAAAATTTAATTGCCCATTTCGAGATTATTTGGGTCCTAATTTGGCACCAACTCTCCTTAGTTTTTCAAAAAATAATTTGATTTCATTAATTTTGAGCCACTTTCAATTCAAACAGGGGGCTTCAATTGATAAAAGTTTTGCCTAACCACCCCTTATTTGATACTTAATCGCCTATTTTACCCATCTGAGT
Source organism: Symsagittifera roscoffensis (assembly GCF_963678635.1). Lineage (NCBI taxonomy): Eukaryota > Metazoa > Xenacoelomorpha > Acoela > Convolutidae > Symsagittifera > Symsagittifera roscoffensis. Next base: position 43,087,555 of record NC_087067.1, read on the forward strand.
CAATTTAATCAGCCCATAGCTTTTCACTAAATTAGAGAAAGTACTAAATTTGCACTTGATAACAGTGCTTTTTAACTGATAATGATTACCTGTGAGAATTGAACGAGCTCACAAGTGAAGAAATCATCAAAATTAAGAGTCTTTGAGGAACCATTGAAAAGTTAAATTTATATTTGTGGCGCCAGCTTGTTTGAACCAGACAATAATTGAACCAAATTTGGTTAAAACAAAAAAAAACTCTTTTAAAAACCAAATCAGAGAAATAGCTAACTTAGGAAAATATGCATCGAATCATAATAGAAAAACAAAAAGTTTTCAAAGTCCGTTCTATATTTTAACTTGAGCTCTTGCTATTGACAGTGAATTACGTATAGAAAGATTTTTGAAATAAAAGGTCAGAAATGAAGTTGAGGGCGAAAATAAATAATTTGTTTGTTTTCAGTTCTTCACGTCCCCGACTAGTGCACTAAATGAGTCACTCATTCGTCAACACCAGCAGCAGCAGTCACTACAAAGCAGCAAACTCAGTTCAGAAGGGGTGGGGGGACAAGGCCTGGTCACACCTCCCGGTAGCACTACTTTGTTGCCGTCACCCCCAACCCACCCCCAGAACCCATTCCAGTCTCTAACGCACCCCCACCAATCACATCGAGGCGCAGGGGTACCTCACTCATTGCTCGAAGGAGTGCAACACGCGGGTGGGTTGTTGCCGACGGCGACTGGCAATCCGACAGGGGTGGTTGGGACAGGACAGTTCCGTAAGTTCAACAATCATCATAGTTTAAAGCTATGATTTATAACATCAAAGCTCTTTTTCCAACATCAAATTTTTCTAACATCAAATTGATAACATCAAAGCTCAGATAACATCAACATGGTTGGTCTTCTTAGTCAACCTTGTAAAATCACTCGTTACACCATAAAATTGATGAACATGCCAGGTGAGTGGAGAGCCTAAAATTTTTGTTCAACTCTCAACTAAACAGTTACGATGATATAATGTAACTGAAACTTCAACAATAACCAGAATAACTGGTTACAAATAGCACAGAATTGTCCCACTACGCGAAATTTTTATAACAAAATATAAAAATATGAAGCAAATTTGAAAAAAAAGAAAAATTTACAATTTTTTGTTTTCGTTTTTTTTTTTTGAACGGAACATTCTGTGCTGCTCGAACAGCAAGCGGCTATTCTTTTTTAAGTATAGCCTGAATTAAAAAAAACAGAAATTTATTGCGATGAAGAATATTTGGCTAGTTGATGGCTTATTTGGATTTTACAAGTTGTGTTCGTACAAGATGGGACTAGCGTAAAAGCTAAATTAATTTTTTAAACTATTTTTTAAATAGTTGTCTGATAATTTTTTTCATTTGCTAAATTTTTTGAATTATTTTTCAAAAATTACAGTTTTTTTTGTTTCAGTTCCGCCTCTTCTCGGCTCGCGGGGAGAACTGACACTCGGGCCCGACGAGCGAATAATCACGTGCGGCGTCGGACCCGACATGTTTCTACTATACAGGTGCGAAAGCTGCGAGTACACCACCACAAATGTTCACGCTCTGCAAATACACCAGAAAAGTCACCTCTATTCGCACATATCGTGCAAAATATGTCACGCTACCTTCGTGAACCGAGACATGCTTGAAGAGCACATGAAGACGCACAAAGTGGGACCTGACTTCATCTGTGACATTTGCGGAACTGGCTTGAGAACCTTGCAGAAGATCGTACAACATAGACGAACCCATACTGGCGAAAAACCATTCAAAGTAAAAACGATTCTTCAAAAAAAATTAAATAAAAACTTAAGAATATTTTTCGCAAACGGATTTGTCGACCCCCTCTGAAGTTTTTGTGTGCCACTAATAAAAAAAACGGGAACAAAATTTTGAGCTCGAACAAAAACTGTAACATCAACACAGCTCCAAAAATTCCTGCAAAAATTGAGCAAAACAGACATTGTGTAGCTATGCACAGAACATCGCCTTTTTTACACCTGCTTAAGAGAATTTAGAAAACATTCATTTTTTTTAATCAGATATGATATGAAATTTTATATGGAACAGTTGAAATAAATTTTATGAAATTATTAAAAAGTTTTCGATGTATCTATTGTTAACACTTTGCTTAGTTTGGAAGTCTGAGAGTATATAGCCTATTGTTCGAAGGATTAGCGTGTTTTCAGATGTTTATTGAAAAAATCCTCATAATCATGCTAATTTTCCTTCGTCCAATAACGGACTCGGTATCTCGAATTTCAACTTCACAAAGTAGTTAGCTCACCTTTAATCCAACTTTTGTTTCAATTTGCCTCTTTCTTTTGTTTTTTTTTCTGTCGCCATTTTGAAAAAAAAAATCTTTACTTTGAGAGCTCATTATATCTAAACTATCCAGGAGTGAATTGTTTTGCAAGCTCACACAGAGATCAAATATTTTCAATAACCACTCATTAATGACGGCGAAACAACCTACAAAATAAAGTAGAAAAAATTGAAAAATACAATTTTCTTCATGTTCAAAAACAGTAATCGAGTCAATTTCCACTGATGAAAACCTTGTTGAATTCTTGAGTTTTTTCAATCGCTACCTGTTGGCGCTTCGGTGTCTGAGATGAAAAAATTACAAAACACTATCTTAGGAAAACACCATAGAACTCCACCTTAAAAGCAAAAAAAAATGAGAAAAAGGATGGGAATTTAAGTTATTTTCACTCCTCGATGCGAAAAAGTGTCGATAAGGAAAGCTTTGTTGAGAACATGCGTTAATTAGGACTGAATTGGAATTGATAAATTGAGATTGGGGTTAAAATTATTGTTTTTTATAGCTTGATGTTTTTTCTATCAAGTATTTAGGCGTTGAATAGTGTCTAGTTTTTAAAAAGTATCGCTTCTGATAATTTATTTTGTTGATAGTGTATCAAAAACCGCGTTAGATGCACGCAATTAGCATCCATTTAATGTTCCAGTCATCATATATAATCAAAAATAAACTTTTCTAATTTTGAATTTTCTACGAGAAGAAACTTTCATTAGGGTTTAAACGCTTAAAATTTGCGTCTGAAAGCTCTCTTGATGCTTTTAATACTAAGGCATCAGGGCAGAATCGGGGGCAGTGTGTGTGTGTGTGTGTGTGTGTGTGTGTGTGTGTGTGGGAGGGGGGGGGCTTGCCTAATTATCTGTGAATAATTCGATGCCAAATTTGTTATGGGGCGAGTATACTATGTATTTATACGTCATAACTTTGATTTTAAGTTATAAGTAGTCCCTATTTTTAGTGTGAGAAGTGCGACTACAGATGCAGTCGGAAGGACAATCTGAAACTGCACTTCAAGCGACATTTGGAGAAGCAGTTCTTCTGCAGAATCTGCAGGTACGGGGCAGGAGACATGAAGGATCTGCAGAAGCACTACATTAAGAAACACAATCGCGAAATGCCAGAAGGTAAGCAGAACAACTTATACACTGTCATTCAATCCCCCCCCCACCACCACGCGCGCGCAAAAAAAGCATACTTAAAAAATATTTTTTTTTTCGTTTATTTTTTGCAAAAATAACAGCTTTTATTGTTTCCCGTTCCATGCGACTGCCTATAGTCATCAACTACAGCAAATTGTCTTTTTTTAAAATTTCATGACCTTTCTTGAGGCCAGCCAATTTGGCTTTTCGTGGCATGCGCGGGAAGTTTGTCGAACTTTTTTTAGGTCAACCAAATTCATTTTTTGAGGTTTCACAAACTTCAGCCAAATTTCCTCAGGCGCCGCAGGCAAATTTTAAAAAAGCCAGGGTCAAAATGACCTTTCTACGTACTTTTTGGAAGGTTTTGATCTATAAATTGCACTCACGCCTCAAAATCAGTACATATTGTCGTCGAAAAATTAGAAAAAGTTCCTTAAGAAAATTTCAGGGTCGATCGGCCGAAAACTGATGTCATAAAATAGCTCCTAAGGGTGGATCAAAATTGTAGTAAGGGCGGTCACCTCTAAAATGTCACTAATTAAGTACATTTTCAGCTAGAACAGAACAGCTGATAGTGCGGGTCAAGAATACCGTGCTTAAGTAATTACATAGGCTTTGCTTCATCGCGAGAGTGTCTGTTCGAACTCACCCGTGATCAAATTATCTTAAGAATTCTTACGCACTTGCGAGCCAAAATTCTTTTCTACTTCACACTAATTAAGAAAATTTTATACCGTCTGGCTTTTTTTAATGCTAAATCTTGATCGATCGCATTCATAGTAGACTTCAGACTTGCGAAAGTTAAACGATCAAAAAAGGATTATTTTATACTAATGGTGCTTGAATGCAACTATTTGATACATTAAGTCTTAAGTGAAGTGGTAAAAAGATTAAAAAGATGCTTCCAAAGTTTGTAATGTAACAAGTTAGTTGTTTTTCCTCACCAAGCTCAAAATGAGACATTCAAATTGATAACTCTCAGCCCAAAAATTCCCTAAATGTTTGCTGCCTTATTTGCTCTGATTAAAATTTGAGCAAATTTTTGTAGGTTTTCTTTTTTCATTCGATGTTTTGCGGAATAGGAGGCAAAAATGGCGTGATGTAATTCTGACGAACAGCGCACAACCGCGACTGCTGTTAAAGCTTGTATGATGGTAAATTTTCTCAAGCATAGTCGTCTCAGAACCAAATAGTGATCCCGATGTCCATAGACCTTGATCATAGGGATCTATTTTTGTTGTCGATAAATTGTCCTAAATGCCCATTCAGGACTATTTCAGGACTGTTCAAATTTTAAAAACCCTCTATGGTACACTGTAGCATATAAAATCAGTCGCACTGCTTCAAGAATAATTTAAAAAATTTTTAATAATTTAAATGTATCATTAACTTATTCTGGGAAATATCAGTACAAAAATGCGATTCGCTGGTAATAATCGCACTGTATTTTTAGAGCACCGTGCTTTGACTCTGATGTCAGTGGACCCAATGATGCGAGACCTCCGAGGACGCAGCGAATCCAGTCTCCTCACAGACCCCCTCAAGAGTAAGTCATCATATTCCAATTATTATATCTTCAACTCAGGAGTGAGTCATCATATTCCAATGATTCGATCTTAAACTTGAGAGTGAGTCATCAAGAGTGAGTCATCATATTCCTATGATTCGATATTAAACACAAGAGTGAGTCATCAAGAGTGAGTCATCATATTCCAATGATTCGATCTTAAACTCAACATGCGTTGTTTAAACTTGTGACCGGCAACTAAGACGACAGAGGTTAAGACGACCACCGTTTTTGATGAGACTTTAAAAGGACGCTACACGCAATTCTCCACATTGCATTTCTGAGAAATTTAAACCACTTAACCCCTTATTTGTCGTCTTAATGTCGTGTCGTTTTAATGGCTTGTCGTCTTATTTACCTTGCACCGGTTAAACTCACCTCGTCCTCGCCTGCAACTTTTAAAACATTTAAACAAAAAAAAACAACAAATTGAAAATAATTTCTGATTTTGTTAATTAATTATAAACATATTTAGTAAACACGTGATTCCGTCTTCCGCAGTTTATTGGAATATAAATAGATAAATCATATCAGTAATTGCTAACTAATATATTTTTTACTTGTTTCAGGAGACTTGTCTTATGTGTGTGAGTTGTGTGGCTTCATGGCCAGCAGTCCCTATGGCCTCGAGAAGCACAAAAAGCGAAGCCATACAGCCATAGACAAGATATATTCGTGTCAATTCTGCAATTTCCAGTGCGCCAGAAAAGGTGTGAAGAATTTTCACTTGACACCTCGGACCGATTTCTGAGTCATGAAAACTGGAACTAAGTTAGCATCCCCCCCCCCCCCCCCCGTTAGCGTTTGAGGGGGAGGATATCAATTTGGTTCTTGGTTTGAATTTTCAGCCAGTCAGAATCAAGTATTTTACACGCAGCGCTAAGCAACTTTAATCCAAACAAAATGTGGGGTGAAGGATTTTAACTTCGAGTATTTTTTTTGGGGTGGGGGGGGGAAGAGTTTTTGTTAATTTGACCCGAAATTTGTTCAAGCTTTTATGAATTCCTGAATAAAGGATTCAACAGCGACACATTATTTGTAGCTCGAATATTCATATTTTCCTCGTCGCTGAATGATCTTTTAGGAATCAAAATTTCAATTACCTCCTAATGCTGTTATGGATTTTACACAACAAAATCGTCCGAGTAGAAATTCTAATAGATAAATTTGTTGGGTTTTGGGTGAGATAGAATAAAATTTAATAGCCTGAATGAAAAATCTCTTTAGGAATGGATATTTTAGAGATTATAAACTTATAACAGATCCAAAAATTCACAAAAGCGTCCCTCGCAACACTTTTGCAGCGACGAAACTAAAACAAAACAGTTTTATCGTTCTTTTGTTTTTTGTCAATTTATGGGAGAAAATGTGTATTTTTGAAGTTGTATCCTGATCAAAAATTAATGCGATAAAAACTGACACATTAGCCCGCAGTCCCGCTTTAATAACTGCGCTGTTTGTTCTAATAATTCTAAATTAATTGGGTTGTTAGGCGAAAATTCCAAAGATAAGGAAAAGCCACAAGAAAAATTCAGTTTTTCCCTGTGCTCCCACGGCATTTATTTTTATTAACATCTCCCCATTTATTAACAATTGTTTTTGACACTTTCAACATAAACAACTTTCTTGTTTTCCATTCAGTGATTAATAATGAAAAGAAAATGTTCGCTCTTATCTTGCGCTAAATCAAAAGTTTTCCCCAATAAAAAGATCAAAACAAATATTTTTCAACTTTCTAAAAATTGACATAGGCTCTAAGGAATTTCGATTTTACCCAAACCTCAAATACTTCTCAGATCCCGAAAATGAAACTTTGTAATATCAGCTTTGATTAGACTTCTCTTACAGCGTGCATAATGTTTGAAGTCATTGTCGTATAATTATTTTAATGTTTTACGGATAAGATTTCATGGCTTTAAAAAAAGGTGATAAAATTTATCAAATTGTTGGTTTTGTTTTCAGTTAATTTGGCCATTCATATGCGACAGCATCCGGTTCCTATTGGATACAAAATCCCCCCTCCTACAACTCCGAGGCCATCTGCTCCCCCTTTGGGGGGCAAAATCGAGGACTATCCGGGCCTATTGAGACCCACTCAAGTCTCGACTCTGAGATCCGAAAGCGAGAGTCCGGAAAAGTTCTCGCCGATAAGCTCAGTTGCCAGTTCGGACGTCAACATGAAAATGGACCCGAACAGCCCCGAAACCGAAACAGAGTCGGAACACTCGTCAGGGGTTATGAAATACGAGTTGAAAAACCGAGTCGAGAAAAATAATCGAGTGACTCCTTTCTCGGAACCTCCCGGATGCTCGTCGACACAAAGCTCGCCGGTCGTTTTTGCAGACGACCAAGGCCTGACTACTTTTGCATCACGGAAATCGGAAAGTTCTTTAGCTGCAAACCTCAAAATGAATCATAGTTTTCTGTCAAAATTTCCATTGTCTTCGCTTTCAAGAAGCGAAATAAAGGAAATTTTGAAATCCGGACCACTAAACATGTCAAGTGTTGACGATATTGAAATGAATGACGACGATGAAATGAATTCCGACGACGAAGAAGCTACTGATGACGTAATGGATTTCGGTAGAGACAGCTCGCTTAACCCGATTTCTTCTGACTCAACTCAAGTCAAAAATGAAGAGGAATTGACGAACGACATGCCGATGTTTTCGGAGTCGGAAGTTCTCGACTTGACGACAAGTAATAGTCCGACAATGAAAATCAGCCAGTCGCCTCTGCCTTCCCCACCAGCAGCTATTGCATCGCCGACTGTCACTATTGTTACGTAATGACAATGTTACGCAATACTTTTTACAATGTTACACGCAATGTATGTAACACATACAAGCCAAAATAGATGAGAATTTTAGTGTAACTGACAGCAAAACTTTCAATTTTTTAAAGTGTACTTCAGATTACGGACGTTTAAAAAATTTCCAGTACTTACAAGCATGTGTTTTATTTCTAAATTCACTGTTTGATCAATGTTTCATCAATTAAATGCCTTACTTTTTTGCGCTGGAGTCAAAACTAAAATTGATGGTTTATTATTTTCAAAAAATAGTAATTGATCATTTATTGACTAAAATTATGACCTTTTCATGGATATTCTTTCTTATTCTTGTATTCAAGCGTGTTTTCGAATGTAATATTTTTGATATAGCTTTTGTAAAAAAATGACTTTCCTAATTTCATGACTTTTCTTTCGCTTATTCATGCTTTATTTCACGTGGCTTTCTACTTCGAAATATCACTCTTTCAAATAAATGGGCGCAAAATTTCTTATGAAGTTAAAATGATCATAAACGTAAAATACGCCCATTTAAATGTTGCTACTTTGCCTTCATTTGTATTGTAACCGCAGCATTAGATTGTGTTTTTTTTTTATTAATGAAAATGCCATATGCATTATAACTAGAAGTTGCTTCAATCATTAATCTATCTCTTTCGCCTTGGCTATCACTGGCTGCATTTTGTTGTTTTTGACTCTAGACTTTTCTGACTATATAATCTATGTGTAAATTGGCTGTAATCTGAACTTGTCGGGTAGAAAAATACTCTGAGTTTGATGACATAAATATAAAATTAAGTGATGTTTAGATTGATAAAATGATTATCAAAATATTATCAAAGATAAGTTGAAGGCGCTTCTGTGATAGGTGTTCATGCTTATTTTTCATTCTCAGGGATCTTTGTTAAATAGACGTTTATATGCTACCCGCAAATCCGAAAATTCATATTTTCGTTCCTTCACACCTTTTTTTGTCAGTAAATTCAGAAATAGAGCTGCGATTACACCAGAACTCACGCATGTGAAACCAAAAGAAGATAGAAATATAAACAAGGATAATCAGTTACTGTGCAAGTAGCACAAATTGTTGCGACCACAGTCTTAAAAAAGTACAATAAAATTTTTTTTCAAATTGGTGCTTTTTTCTGCATGTGATAAAAAATCTGAACGAAAAAAACTTAAGCATAAATGACAATCACAGTAACAAAAGCCATTCGGAAAACAGTTTTTGAGGAAAATTGACTACAAAAACTTTAAAAAAATTGTACAAAAATTAAAAAAAAAAAAAAAAAAAAAATTTTTCAATTTTTTTGCAGAAATTTTTGGAATTTTTAATCTTTAATGACAAAATGGCGCTAAAAACTCTTAAAACTACTTTTATCTGAGCACATCTAAGTTTTCGCGGCCTAAAGTAAGCCTACATAAGCTATTGTAAGCTTACATGCTCACACCATATTAGTTCGAAATCAAGAATTTCCTTCCGGTTTTTCTCACTGTGAAAAATTTTAAAGATTTTTAAATGTCGTCCAAATCATGACTGAAAGGGCTTTAATATGAGATATCATTCGACCCATTCCGATAAGTATTTCTGGTACCTGAGTTTGCGTGAAAAACAAACAGAAAAAAAACACCAGAATACAAAGTTCCTCCCCATTTTTCAAATGGTCGGAACAAAAAGATTAAAAAAAAAGGTCTGTAGTGGTCAGAAATTCAAAATTGTTAAACGCTACTTTCAGCTTGAATATTTATAATTGAATAGGAGCGGAAAATGGCCACAACTACAAAAATTATTCAACATTTGTAATTGTTATCTTCAGCGCGAATGTTTAAATTTGAGTTAGAGCGCAAACTCGCCACGGCTACAAAAATTGCTCTTATTTTTTTTTTGGTAATTGAGCGATTTCTCAAAAATGTAATCTATTTTCAATTTCGAAGTGTTTTTAAACTGGTGTTTTTTTTGCTATAGTAATTAGAAAAGTTAGTTGGAGCCTCGAAAACGAAAAAAAAAAGCAATTCTGCCCTCCCTAGTGAAAATTCTAGATCCACATTTTGTATATCTGTTAAAAAAAATGGAAACAGTCTTTGAAGATGGAGCGCTTATAATTAAAATGTATCTTAAGATGCATAAAAAGAGTTTTTACCTTTTAAGCAAACCAAAAGCAATGAATGATCCAAC